>NW_027116215.1:710283-713493 GCF_000696795.3 Halyomorpha halys
ATACCTAATTATATTTTTATTTGCAAGCATGTAATCAATTCATGGAAAAGAAATAATTTTGTGGCTATTTCAATGAATCGATTCATTTATTACCTCCGAAAATGAATCTAAGTTTAATGAATCTATTTTTTTTTTTAATTAGTCGAAATTAAATATGAAAGTATTAAGGTATTTATTAATTGTTTTACACTAAAAACAATTTTCAACCTTGATATATGGATGACAAGATTTCAATAATTGGTCCATGAATATGGGACAATTGTTGTACAACGATAAAGAAAAATATAGAATGGATTATATTCATCTTTAGAAGTTTTTTAACCTCAACAATTGATTAAAAATAAATAATTATGTATCTATAATCATTCCTTTTATTCATTATGGATGTTATCTTGTTTTTTGTTATTATCTCTGATGAAGGCTTGATATTACGGCCGAAACGTTGGCCCTAATAGGTCTTTATTTGTTTATTTGTGTTCTTCATTGACCGTACCTCCAACCATCTACTCATTAACTCTTATTTCCAGAAATTTATCTTCAAGCTGGAATAATATTTCTTCTTAAATGAACTATCAACTTCTTTCATTAATGCCTATATTTATCCAATTTTTGTCACTGAAGTTTAATTATTTCAAACAAACAAAATTAAAAGTAAGTACTTTAAATGTAACAAGCCATTTTTAAAATTGAACACATAAGCCTTGTTAGACTTTTAGAATGAGGTTCATACTAAATAACAAGTCTTAGTAGACCCGAAGGTTCAATGCCGATACCATCAATCTATCTACATACATCTGTCCAGTGAAGTCCCTCCAAACCCAAAATCTACTAAATCAGTTTTAACGCAATACTCCCATTTACGTTTCGGTCTGCCTCTCGAACCTTTGTACGTCGGATCTGTGTTTATTAACATTTTATGGATCCGTTCGTTACTAAGCTCTACAACCTTACACGTCCACCTTATAAACTGAATTATCGGTTCAAAGCAACCTGGTATTAAATAAACATCATTTTCATTTTAAATTTATGAAAAGATTTTAATAAAAATCGCTACATCAATCCCTGAGTAAATGAAAAAAAAAATCGATTTAATATAAAACGGGGAGTCGATTTTAATCGAAAGTTCATTTGCCAAACTAGGCAAGGATTTATTTTTTACTGTACAAGGAATTTATAATATTCAAAGACTATTAATTGCATTTGACAATTATCTTAATTAGGTCTAAATTAGCTATAATTACAACTCCTCATGAAAATAATATTTGGTTATATTATAATAAATAACCACATCGAATAAATAGTTATGCAGAGCTAATGACCTTTTAGAATTAAATTGCGCATTGAAAGAGATGCCTTTTGCGATGTAAATTGTTTACCATCGAAACAACAAAGATAACAACAATTACCATAATATGAGCACAAAACAAATTGAAAATATTTGAAAAACAAAGCGAAATGCTCTTGGGATGTTCACAATTATAGCTAAAGTTATTCCTGGAATCGTTTTGATCCTTCATCGGGTCGTTAACCTAGACATTAGTTTTCCTTCTTTCTATATTTAAATCTTGTGTAGAGATAAATAGGTTATTTTTAGGTTCAGTGGTGTTATATGATTTTAGTTGGTTGTCTGAGGATTAACCAACCGTCAGGCAAACATGGCAGTTGAGATTGGGCACAATGTGCTCCATGAGCACACGTTAAAAAAAAAAATAAATATTTGATTAAGTTATTTCATACAACTACCAAGTAGTGAAAATATTTATTAGAGGTATGTTAAAACAAGAAAAATGTAGAAAAGCGTTAATAAAAAAAATCACATATTTGCCATACCTTTTGCTTGGAGGGCATATGTTTTGTGAGCTAAAATAATAAAACATGACATACACACACAAACTTTTCTCGATTCATTGGAAGGTATTGTTGATGGTCGTGTGTAATATATAAAAGGAAAGAACTCAAATAGTTATTAAACTATTTATTATGAGCAAACTAATTATTAATTAATTAGTAATAAATTGAGTAATTAGTACTCAGCGCCCCTCCTATATCCTAGAAAACCTGCAATTCAAATTCTCTGTCAAATCCCGTACTCTACTAGGTCCCTTTATCTGACATTTACCCTCCACTTCAGGAACTACTGTTTGATAAATTATTTTTTACCTGAACTACATATCTCTGGAACTCTAATCCCTCTAACGTACATCATGTGCCAACCCTTCCCTCGTTTAAAACCCTTCTATTTAACTACCTTTTACTTCACCAATCTAATCCATTATTATAATAGTACAGATATTTTTTAATTATATTTTCGTTTTGTTTTTTTATCTACTTAGTTATTTTTTTCTTCTCTGTTTATAAGTTATAATTAAGTGTGGCCACACTGTTTTTTGGCCAATATATGTTAAAAATAAAATAACCTTTGTAATTGTTCTAAAGGGATCTAGTTCCAGAATATTAAACTATTTTTCATTTCATTTCAAACGTTTCGTCCCACTTTGAAGGCCTTTTTTTTTGTTTCAGTTTTTCGAAAGGTATGAAGGTATAATTATAAATTCTCTTACAATAAAAACAATTTTCAACAATGATACATGGATGACATGATTTCAATTGTGAAATTGAAAATATGACAAGTATGAGGATTGTAAAGATGCATTAGTATGGGACAATTGTACAACGATAAAGAAAAATATAGAATAGATTATATTCATCTTTGGAAATTTTTTTATCCTAAACAATTGATTAAAAATAAATAATTATGTACCTATAATCTTAGTTATTTTGTAATTATTCCTTTTATTCATTATGGTTGTTCTTAGCCCGGATGAAGGATTGTAATTCTGGCCGAAACCTTGGTACTACTAAATACATTTTTACTTATTCATGTTGCATTCATATGGCAGCACTCCTAAACCATCTTCCCCTCATTTCTATGGGCTCAGTAAGTTGTGCAATAAATATTTTTTTTAATTCTATAGATTCGGTTCTTATTTAAATCAAAACCATTTTATATGTTATGAATATAGGTAAATCGGTAAATAACCAGCCTTTAGAAAAGAAATACAATTCCAGAAGTTTTAGGACTCAATTAATCTTGATAATTTTTAGGTAATCATCTTCAATAATTATCCAAATGAAACCCCAGATACAAATTCATGAAACATATCGCCACATTACTATATCCTACTAATTTTAGCACTGTGTTTAGAGGAC
>NW_027116215.1:715004-715771 GCF_000696795.3 Halyomorpha halys
ACTCATTTACTCTTATTTCCAGAAATTTATCTTCAGCCTGGAATATTATTTCTTCTTAAATAAACTTATCAACCTCTTTTATTAATGTTTATATTTTGTCACTGAAGTTTAATTATTTCAAACAAAAAAAAAATAAGGGTAAATACTTTAAATGTATCAAGCCATTTTTAAAATTGAACACTCAAGCCCTGTTAGAGTATTACAATGAGTTTCATAATAAATAATAACTCTTAGCAAACCTGAAGGTTCAATCCCGATACCACCAACCTATCTACAAACATCTGTCCAGTGAAGCCCTTCTAAAATCTATTAAATCAATTTTAACGCAATACTCCCATCTACGTTTCGGTCTGCCCCTCGAACCTTTATACGTCGAATCAGTATTTATTAACTCAAAACTTTTAACTTTTATTCAGGGCTAAAGAAAGATGAAAACAACTTATTTTAAGTTGTTTTATCCTTTTTAGCTTTGATGAATAAATACAAAGGGGGGCGAAACTTCGGCAAATAAATAATTGTAAACTATTTTTAATTAAATGGTCCAGGTGCAGTGAAATAAAAACTCAAACATTAATAACTATTTTAATTGAGCAAACGTTTCGCCCCATGTTGCAGGGCTTCGTCAGGGCTAAAAAAGATTCAAACACAAAATGAAAAATTAAAAGGGTATATAATGAAAAGTAAAAATTAAATTAAATGAGAATAATAAAAGGCTATAGTCAATAAATGAATACGGAAATAATAACAGATATAAAGAAGAAATATAA
>NW_027116215.1:719834-724904 GCF_000696795.3 Halyomorpha halys
TTGTTATACGCAAATTTGTAAAAATGTTTTATTAAGGAGCAATATAAATTTAGTAAGCTGTTGAACATATCTTTATTTTTAGAACTAGATAATGGGCAGAGATACCTGAAACGTTGTTCAAATGTAAAAAAGAATAAAGAAGTGAATAAAGGATGATAATTGATTCTTGAAAGTAAATGTAATAACTTTTTTATACAACCCCAATACAAAAACTATTCTTAATGAGGTGTAGATAGTTGATTAATAAGTGGAGAATATGGCCGGGGGAGGGGGGGTGCGGTCAGTAAAAAAACAAAACAAATAAACAAAGAATTATTTATTCACGCCGACGTTTCGACCTAAGTTTCAGGTCTTCATAAGGGAGCTTGCGGCAGAGACACTGGCTAAACTGATTTAGGAAGTAAAATTAGATGGGACTGGATTGGGAACTTTGGGAGCCCTACAGAGTGGGACGAAACGTCGGAAAATAAATAGTTGAAAATTATTTTGTTATTTTTTTACCACAACCCTGACCATTTTATACATATTTTAAATTATACGGTCTACTATTTATGGATATTACCTTTTTTTTCTAAACTATTATTTTCCCCCTTTTTTACTAAGTATTGTTGGTGTGTTTAATAAAAAAGTCAGTAAAAAAACAAAACAAATAAACAAAGAATTATTTATTCACGCCGACGTTTCGACCTGAGTTTCAGGTCTTCATAAGGGAGCTTTCGGCAGAGATCCTGGCTAAACTGATTTAGGAAGTGAAATTAGATGGGACTGGATTGGGAACTTTAGCCAGGGGCTTTGCCGTAAGCTCCCTGACGAAGAACTGAAACTCAGGTTGAAACGTCGGCGTGAATAAATAGTTTTTGTTTATTTGTGTTATTTTCTACTGACTGCAACACCGCCCATCTTCTCCACTCAACACTATTTTTTTTTAAATATGTCAGATTTTAAAGATGGTCAGGGTTTCGGTCAAAAAAGAATTTATATTGCCCGACGTTTCGCCCCACTTAGAGCTTCATCAGGGCTGTTCAAAAAGATAGGCCAAACTGTTTAGCTGATGAAGCCCTACAGAGTGGGACGAAACGTCGGGAAATAAATAGTTGAAAATTATTTTGTTATTTTTTTACCACAACCCTGACCATTTTCTACATAATTTAAATTATACGGTCTACTATTTATGGATATTACCTTTGTTTTTCTAAACTATTATTTTCCCCCTTTTTTACTAAGTATTGTTGGTGCGTTTAATAAAAAAGGGGAAACAATTTTTAAAGAATACTTTTTGTATTGAGATAATATGTTTTATTATATGATATGGGCAATTAGCTAGCAAATAAAAGACATTTTTTAAATGAATTGTGACTAGTCAATAATTTACATCGTCTCCTTCATGATAGCCAAAGGGCTGAAACCTCGGAGAATTAAAATAAAATTAATTCAGAGTAAATTTGATCATTTTTAGTTGTTATTATCATCTTTTATGTTAACTACTATAAGAAAGTAAGTATAAATACACATTTAAAAAAATTAATTTTTATAAAATTGGCAATTTAGAAATAACATATTAATCAAATAATTAATATTATCATGTTAGAGTATTAATACAACTTAATCATTCTAAAATCAAAATTCTAAAAACAAAACTATAACAAAAGTTTGATTAACTTTTATGTTAACTACTATAGAAAGAAAGTATAAATAAGCATTAAAAAAATATTAAAATGGGCAGTTTAGAAGAAAGAAATTAGTTAAATAATTAATATAAACATTTCTTAGTATTATAACAACAAAATCAATCTAAAATTGAAATAGTGAAAAAATACTATAACAAAAGTTATATCTTTTATGTTAGCTACTATAAGAATGTAAGTATAACACTAAAACATTAATTTTTTCTAAAATTGACAATTTAGAAGTAAGTAATTAGTAAAATAATTAATATAAAAATATTAATACAACAAAATCAATCTTAAATTAATTAAAGAGAATTCGATTTTTTTTAAATACAATAATTGCTTCTTTATCTAATATTATGGTTACATATTTTATTTGTTACTTATATTTTCTTTCTCTCAATATTAATTTTTCTTTCCATAATTTTAATTTTCAAATTATTAATAAACTAAAATATTCATATTTCTTTGCATTATATAACTTCAAATTTTCATTTTATTTTTTTAATTATGTTATTTTTACTTACTTATTCAATTACCTATATATATATACATTTTATTTTCCACATCTTTTATCACTCAAATTTATTTAATTCTATTCTGTACAATTATTTACTTTATGTCATTCTGTTTATATTTTCTGTATTCATTGGTTGTTATCTTGTTCTGTTCTTAGCCCTGATGAAGGCTAGAAATTCCGGCCGAAACGTTGGCACGATTAAACAAGTTATGTCAACTTATTTGTGTTGTATCATGACCGCACCCCCTCCCCTCTCGTATAAGTCATCCAGGGTCAACTATCCCCTCATGCAATACAATATCCATAAAACTAAACATGTAATTAACATACCTAAATAAAATTACTCAACTGTACATAGCAATTATTATTTCTAAATTAACTTTCTTAAGATCACTCCAATTATTATATCATATTTATAAGAAGTTTTTTTACAAAAAAAAAAAGTGTACAGGTCATAAAATAAATATCATTAAATCCAATAAATTCGTTTGATTTGATGTAATTAAAATAAAAGTAAAATTAATAAATAAATAAATAAATAAAAAACATTTTCTATGCATGAATTTGATTGAAGTAGAACAGAATGCATAATCGATACACAGAATAACCTTCACGTCACCTGATCATATAACCACAAACTTTCTATAAACTTTCCTTTATTGTTGTATACAATTATTAAAACAAAATGCGATGTAAATTTGGTTAATAAATCAAAAAATACGTTCCTAAACATAATAGATTATGTTAGTGTTAATTCAAGTAAACTTATCAACAACTAAAATGTAAATTTGTAAAACTAAAGGAATAGACAGGTTTATTGATCCAGATGTCTCTTGACACTTTTTTTTTTTTGGTCTGTTTATTCATGAAGAATATATAATACTTACATAAGAGATGGGGATAGGGTTTAAGTATATTTAATAATATACAAAGTATATTATGCACAACTGAATATGTTAAGTCAGTACAACTTAACAATATGGAACGAAACTAGGTCACCATATCTCGACACCATTTTTCATTTGGCATAATTAATAATAGAATATGACATGCGAGTTATAATGTAAAGCACTTTAACACTATCACTTGTTAATCTACACTTTTTTTGTCACCACTGAGATTAAATATGATATAAAAAGTGAAATAATACGATTAAAGGTTTTAAATTAAAACTACTTACGTGAATTATATTTAGTGTCAAATCCTTTTCAAATGATATGAAAACGTATTTTTGAAATAACACACAAAAGAGAAACTAAAAAAAAAAAAGAAAAAGAAAATAAACACAAACACAACACTTTACAATTTATTTATAGAGTCCTCTCAATATATACGATGGTAATATTATATTTATTTTTCGCAATTATTTTTATAAACACAAAATATAAACAAAAAACTTTGGGAAGATTTATTATCTCAGAACATTTCAGTGTTCTCGATAACCACTCAGGTATTTGTAAGGTCGACCGTGTTGAAAGAAAGGTACGAAAGACGATACCGTTCTCATGAAACTCAAACTGTTCAAATCGTTTTTCATAAAACTCACTGTAGCAATATGTAAGAAATCCGAACCATGAGAAATCATATAAATTTATTTTATAACTAACAAAATGATTATAAAATAAGAGAGGTAACCTATAGCGACTACTTAGGACCGTCGCTTCACACTGCCTGCTCTGCGCAGGGGCCCAGCTGAGCGGTCACGTGACCCTATTCTACTCTCTGAACCGAAAACATTTCTTATAGTCTCTCTAGCCATTATATTCTTTATTCCTCTACGAAATAAATAAAAAACTATTCGTGTACATTTAAAAAAATTGAAACTAAAACACAAACATCCCAAAACAAAACAACAACAACATAACAATTATTAAAAATAATAAACTCAAGAAACCATTTCCAGAGACTTTATATCGATTGGGTCACCTGATACATTGCAGTCAGATTTGGGATCGTACCATGTCGTAGGTAATCTGTGTTTGGTGTCCCAACTTGATGTTGTAGCAAGGAATGCTTTATCTGTCTTTGTATTTAAATGTTATAAACTTCTAAATTTATCTTTTCATTTCATAATTTCATTGTATGAACTCTCATTGTACACTTTATATTTCCTCTCATGACTGAAAGTTCTTCACAATCTACTAAGGCGAAATCGAGTAATGGAAGAATAAAAAAAAAATCTATATCACAAACTAAAAAATAAAAAAAAAACCCTTATTTTATAAAATACTTTATCCTTAACTATAACATGATGTATATAGAATGAAAATGTTGATAATTATTTCTTATGAGTCTTTTGTAGTATTCTTATATTATTCACATGAATCAATAATTACTTTAAGTTCAATATTAATTTAATAAAATTTAAGTGACTGAAAAAATAAAAAAATATTAAAAGGTAATTAATATTAAATTTTATAATTCAGAACTGCAGGTCAAAAATTAAAAATTAAATGAAATATTAAACTATATAATTAAATAAATCAGACTATAATAACTCTAAGACTAAAGTAAATTTTTTTTTTTTAATTAACATGAGAAAATGGTCAGGGGTGTGGTCAGCAAAAATACACAAATGTATTTATTAGTGTCAATTTATTATGTGTTAATTTTTTTATTCATTTATGCAAACTTATAAGTTCTGTTTATTTGTGTATTTTTGCTGACTACACCCCTCCATCCCTTCATATAATCTACAACTACCAACACCCTATTTTTTTTAATTAAAATTTTATAAACTTATTACTGAATGTTATTCATTATTTATTTATTACATATAGATGTTTGACTGTACGTGGATTAGAAAATGTTCAGGGTCATGGACAACCAGAAGAGAAATCTAATGTATAGAAATCAATATGTTTGTTCGTACTTGATGCGCTG
>NW_027116215.1:725784-726078 GCF_000696795.3 Halyomorpha halys
TAATGAAAACTCGGTATAATTACTAGCCAAAATTGATGAGTTTGCCAAGGTAGGGAGAATAAAAAATGGTAGCTGTTTAAAAACCTATAAAAAACACTAATGTTTTATTCGGAGCTCTATATCTTAAAAACTACCCACACTAGAAAATCAAAGACAACATTATTTAAAGAAGAGTAAATTTGCTGAAATATTAGCCTTGAAAGAGCTATTTACGTTCAATAGTTCTCGAAATATAGCTTTTTAAAAAGCAAAATTTCTTAAAAATCTACTGAAAGATTAGTAGTTAGTTAATTT
>NW_027116215.1:726743-726998 GCF_000696795.3 Halyomorpha halys
ACTTACTATAAAGTAGTTTATGACACTTATCTTCGTAGGGGTAGTAGTTTTTATGATATCCACATATGAATATAAGTTTGGCAAATGAAAATTTATCCGATCAACTATAAATCAATTTATTTTAGCAAATATAATGGAAACTACTATTCGTACGAAGATAAAGGTCATAAATTACTTTTTAGGTCATTAAACTAGCTTTAATTTGAGTCCTAATAAACATCTGTACGTCACATAGTTCCTGAGATATATAGTTTT
>NW_027116215.1:727048-727860 GCF_000696795.3 Halyomorpha halys
CAATACGTTACCTCAAGAATTTTAAATAATAATAAACATTCACATAATCAATGAATGTTTTATCTACTTATCAATGGAAATTATACATAATTAATTTTTCAAACATAATTTTTAAATCATAAATAATGTAGTTTACAATAAAAGAATTTAAGAAGGAGTTATTGTATAATAATTTTGAAGTTAAATAAAAAAAAAAAAAGTAGCTATAATAATTTATTAAAAAGATACGTTTATTATTATTTAACTATAAAAACACTTTTAATATATGATTTTTTTTAATTTAAAGGCAAGATTATTTCACTAATTTCAATTTATAAGCAAAATTTGTAATACATTGCTGAATTGAGACCAAAATATTTTAAAGTGAGTACAAACATATACTCGTCAATTATTAAAAAAAATTTTAATCACAATTCATTATTTCTACTATATTTTGTTGAACACATATTGGACTCAATTTAAAGTATTATGGGATTGTATTAAATTATCTTCAAAATTTGAGTATGAACGGATATTTTACAAATAGACGCTTCCCAATAAGCAACTCCATTCCCCTTGTTCGCCATTTTTCAAGTATGTTGACAACTATAGAACAAATAAAAATATTTTTTTCTGAATATAGTTTTTTTTAATAAAATCCAATAAACTCTAAGAATCTACGTTCCTTTATCATAAATCAATTTGAATTTTTATTTTAAAGACAAAAATAAAAATATTTAACTATACTCTTTAATATGGACTTGATATTATAAAATAACAGACAAAATTAACAAAAAACTGATAAATGATAAAAATATTATGAGTGATGTATA
>NW_027116215.1:727910-729107 GCF_000696795.3 Halyomorpha halys
TAAAAAGCAACATTTCATAAAAATGTTGTATGGAACGTACTGAAAGATCAGTAGTTAGTGAATTTATTTTAAAAACTATATATCTCAGGAACTATATGACGTACAGATGTCTATTAGCACTCAAATTAAAGCTAGTTTAATGAGCTATAAAGTAATTCATGACGTTAATTTTCGTAGGAATATTAGATTTCATGAAATCTGCTAAAATAAATTGATTTATAGTTATTCGGACAATAAGTTTGATTTGCAAAATTTATATTCATATGTGAATATTATAAAAACTAGTATCCCTACGAAGATAAGTCTCATAAACTACTTTATAGTAAGTTAAATTTTCTTTATTTTGAATGTTGGCAGACCTATGGGCGTCTTATGAGTCTAGAGATATATTTTTTCAACTTTTCAACATTTTATACAAACAACTAGAAATTAACATTTTGTGAGTTTATTTTGTCAGATATCATAAAAATTACAACTCCTACAAAGATAAACAATATTAACTATTTTATAATAAATTTAACTAGCTTTAATTTGAGTGCAGACAGACATCTGTACATCCAATGGTTTCTGAAATAAAGTTTTTCATAAATCAAACTTATTGTCCGAACAACTATAAATCAGTTTATTTTAGAAAATATAATGAAAACTACAGCTTCTGCGAAGGTAATGGTCATAAACAACTTTATATTACATTAAACTGGCTTCAATTTGAGTGCTAATAGACATCTGTACGTCACATAGTTCCTGAGATATAGATTTCTCAAAATAGATTCACTAACTACTGATATTTCAGTACATTTCTATGAAATGTTGCTTTTAAAAGGCTTATATCGAACGTAAATAGCTCTATTAGGGCTTAAATTATAGAAAATGTACTCTGCTTTAAATAAAACTCTCTTAGATTTTCTATTGTTGTTGGTAGTTGTTAAGATATAGAGCTCCAAATGAAAAATTACTGTTTTTAAAGATTTTGAAACAGCCGCCATTTTTTATTCCCCATACCAATACTTGGCAGACTCATCAATTTTGACTAGTAATTATACCTAGTTATCATTATATTAATAAAAAAATGGGCTGAGATAACTGCCTTTTTTTCTTCCCAGCTCTTGTACTTTAAATTCGCTGTATAATCGTTAGTTAAAAATAGTCCAATTTAGGTGATGTTTTCTTATTCGTTTAGACAATTTGATTATTTAA
>NW_027116215.1:729157-730111 GCF_000696795.3 Halyomorpha halys
TAAAACCATGTATTGCACCTGGCAGAGAAAAATGTCACATTGGTATAAATATTGATAAACGAGTTGAAATGTTGTACCGTTTGGCTGCAGCACCGAGCTTAAACAACATGTCTCCCAAAATCTTTTTTTTTTTTTAAATGGTTATATTTATTTTACTGTAATCAGTCAAAGAAACAGTGATTTAGAAAAAAATCGTCCATGATGATAAGACGTAGTCAAAGAGTACGAGTTCCGTCTGAACAGTATATTTTCTTATCTCAAGGATATTTTTTTATATCATCAGATAAAGCTACTCGGGTCACACCCAGCTACAATTCTTCACTGGGTCGAAAACATAGGTTGGAGTTGATAAGTGAATCTGACCACTTCATATTTCTAAAAATTAATTTAAAAATATTAATCAGTTATGCTAAGTGGCGTATCTGAAAATCTCTGAGAGAACAATGTTTAAACATTTAAAGTAACTGTAAATTTCTAATTTCGATATAACTCTAATGATTTTTTGTAAATTTAACTTGAAGACTCGGCAATATTTTAGGATGTATATACATTAATTGAAACATTGAAATAAATTAATATATAGCTGAAGTGATAAAACGATGACATTTATGACCATAGTAACATAAATGGTAACAGCTAATAATAGAAGAGGCCAAGAGGATAAAATGTCAGTTATTTCACCCCAACTTTTGATTACTTAATTGAAAGCTATGTACAATTACTAGTCAAAATTGATGAGTCTGTCAAGTATAGGTAGGGAGAATAAAAAATGGCGTCTGTTTCAAAACTTTAAAAATAATTAATTTTTCATTCGGAGCTCTATATCCTTAAAATTATTAACAAAAATAAAAAATCTAAGAAAACATTATTTAAAGTAGAGTAAATTTGGTAAAATGTAAACCCTAATAGAGCTATTTACGTTCAATAGTTCTCGAGATATAGCTTTTTAAAAAG
>NW_027116215.1:731513-732295 GCF_000696795.3 Halyomorpha halys
TTCAACATTTTATACAAACAACTAGAAATTATAATTATGAGAGATAGTTGACCGTGGATGATAAATGAGGAGAAGATGGTTGGGGGTGCGGTCAATGAAACACAAATAAGTATGACTAGTCATTAGTTATTAGTCATACTTATTTGTGTTTCATTGACCGCACCCCCAATCATCTTCTCCTCAAATAGAAATAAACATTTTGTGAGTTTATTTTGTCAGATATCATAAAAATTACTACTCATACAAAGATAAACATTCTTTACTATGTCATAGGAAATTTAACTAGCTTTAATTTGAGTGCTAATAGACATCTGTACGTCCCATAATTCCTGAGATATAGATTTCTAAAAATAAATTAACTAACTACTGATATTTCAGTACATTTCTATGAAATGTTGCTTTTAAAAGGCTTATATCGAACGTAAATAGCTCTATTAGGGCTTAAATTATAAAAAATGTACTCTACTTTAAATAAAACTCTCTTAGATTTTCTATTGTTGTTGGTAGTTGTTATGATATAGAGCTCCAAATGAAAAATTAATGTTTTTTAAGATTTTGAAACAGCCGCCATTTTTGATTCCCCCTACCTATACTTGGCAGACTCATCAATTTTGACTATTAATTATACCTAGTTATCATTAAATTAATAAAAAAATGGGCTGAGATAACTGCCTTTTTTTCTTCCCGGCTCTTGTACTTTAAATTCGCTGTATAATCGTTAGTTAAAAATAGTCCAATTTAGGTGATGTTTTCTTATTCGTTTAGACAATTTGATTATTTAA
>NW_027116215.1:732906-736429 GCF_000696795.3 Halyomorpha halys
AAAAAAAAAAAAAAAAAATGGTTGACCAACTATATTGAAAACTTCATTATGTTTTAGTTATTTATTTAATATAATTCATATCTGTACAAAATAATAAATACAATAAGTAAATATGTGGAATGTTTCATTTACACTTGAAAATCTTGATAAGTAACCACTCATTGGTGGTACTTCAAGCATTAATTTAAATTAGAAGGTCCCGTTGCCATCTTCTTTTCAGACGCCTCAGAGGATTATCAGGGATTTTAAGTAAGAGATATTAAGAACTAATGGTTAGGATGGGTAAGGATTTTGGAATGAAAAGACACATATCTGTTTTGGGCCAAATCTGCAACAAATGGGATGTTAAGGTCTTTGTGGATAAGTTTATCTGTGACGTAATAAGGAGAATCAAGGATTTTACGTAGAATTTTGGATTGTAAGGATTGGATGCGGGAGGAATGAAGGAGGCACCCAGAACTCAATTCCATATGTCCAAATTTGTCTGGTTATCGTAGTGTATAATAATTTTTTGTAGTAAATGGGAAGTTTAGAGCGTTTGTCAAATAAGTGTTGTAGCAATCGGAATCTACGAGCAGTTTCATGTCGTTTCAGTCTTGTATGTGGATTATTATGTTTTTAGTGAATCAAAAATCATTTAATAGAATAGTAACATTATTTCCTTATTCTTCAGAGAGAGATGAACCTGAACACTTGGCACAAAGCTCTATGACAATTGGATGAACGTTATGGCAACGACCAAACAAATATTGATTTTCATCTATTAGTACTGTTTGTTTTTTCATCATATGGAAAAGAGTATAAAATCACATTAAAAAAAAAAAAAAAAAATGCCAATATGGAACAATTTTCCATTACTTCTAAACAGCCATTATTTTTTTCAAATTAAAAAAAATAATAGTTTCATCAGGCCTAAAAAGATACAAAAAAAAAAAACTGAAAATATTTTGACATAGTAAGATAATAAGGTTCAAAGAGGTAAATTAAGGAGTTAAAATTATTTAAATGTAAATGAAAATTATATACAAATGATAAATAAAATATTATTAATATAAAATAGAAGATAAAAATACTTTATAAGAAACAATGTGCTGATCAACTTCATTGGACTGCCTTATACACTGCATACTTATAACTAGTAAAACACAATTATTTATAATCCTATTAATAAGAATAGTTACAGCATATTTTTTTTAAATGTCACCTTATAAAAATTTCTACATTGTGTACAAGGATTATACATGATTTATTGTTTTTTCCTTTCTATTGTTTATTATTTCTTCCCTTACACATTTTTTCCACCTTCTTATCCTTCTTTAACTATTTTTAATTTTTCTTATGTTTCAATTTTACAAAATTTTCCCTTTTTTCTTTTCTATCCCTCATACTAATAATAAATTTAAGTTAAAGTATAAATTAATATATACAGCCATATTAAATTTTTTTTAACCATCTGTGTAGAGGATTTTTCTTTTCGGAAATAAAAAAATCATTAAATAACGAAAATGATTTTTTTTTCTTTCATTTTGAACAAGCAAAATATCACTTAAAGATAAGGAATCTCGGTTGAAACTGATGCATAAAAGCACCTTAACTAATCCTTTTTTAGAATATATAACCATTATTGACCAAGTAAACATGATTTTATAAAAACAGTGAGGATTTAATTGGAATATTGAAAGACGCTACGAACTAATTCTACAACCCGATATTAATATAAAAAAAAATGCATATAAAAATTAAAATAGAATAAGCAAAACTATTAAGTCAAAAGTTAAAATAAATATATTAAGCTAAAAGAAGAAGTAATAAATGTTTAATAAATATAAAATTGCATATATATATATAAAATAATGTAGATACATAATATGCATGCTCTCAAGACATCATCATTTTCAGCTACCATGCATGTGGTGATGGATGACTCCCAAGGAGTCAAGGATTATCCCTTCTGCTTTTTTGCCACGTCCTTGATATCAACACAGAGTTCCTCCAAGAAGCTCCTTGTTGTTCCACGAGTTCCGAACCAAAGGCCTCCTACGTAGAAGTCTCCTTCCCCGAAGCTCTCACGGATTTCTTTCTTAAGGAAGGGGATGCATTTATTATAAATTTCCCTCTTTTCTCTATCTTTTTTATTTGCCGGGTTAAGGTCATTACTTTCATATCACACTGTAGGATCCAGGATGAATGCCGACTTACCTTTTTTATATATATATATTCTTATCATTGTGTTTTATTATCACACCTTATTATCATTAGAAAAACACTTTATTCATCAAGTTGATAAAAAATATCAAAAAATTATTACATAATTGTGAGCAAAATATCAAAACATTTTTTATTAAAAAAAAATTATGAAAATCATATGACGAGAGGTTTCAAATTAGTTTTTGCCTAAAACGAATCTACACCTTTGCTATTTATAATGCCTTCATAAATATACATTAGTGCTGTTTTAAGTAAAAAATAAACTGTTACAGTTAATTAAAAGGATTTGAAATAAGATTTTTACACCGAATCCATTGTATTTTAAAATATACAATTTTAAACAAGAGTTAATTATTGAATCATTGGTCGCAAATTAAGGCCAACTTGTACCAGCAAATCCAAATCACCCATTCACACGCTCGTGCTTGCGGGAATTCGTAGAGGCACCTTAAAATAATGAAACTTATTAAAAAATATCGGAGTACGAGAAATATAGAAGTGAAATAAAAATGTTAATAATAAGTACGGCAAACCAATTTCATGTAGCCTCTTCGCTTATACTAACTATTATTACTATACACATATACTATCAGTGACAATTATTACTATACACATATACTAATAGTAAATGTTTAAAACATTTACAAGATTCCCTTCACGATATGCAATATAGAGCAGGCAAACTATAACGATCGTGAAAAATATCTAATTCTAGTTTTCGCAGGAAGGAAGTTTTGAAGTTTTATGAGTCCGGATAAATAAATAAGATAAATAAGGAAGAACTGAGAAATAACTAACGAGAAATAAGGTTATACGAAACTGAAACATATTTGGAGAAAGCTATCAAGGTTAAAATCGAACAGCCGAAAGTGCAAGAATCGATTTTTCACATTTTTTATGGATGAAAAAAAAAATGAACCAAACGATTTTGATTAAACTTTGCGAATCAGAGTTTTTTTTATATCAGATAGGTCTTATTTTAATTTTAACAGTCTTTTCATAAAATGTTGCTTTTTAAAAAGCAATATCTCGAGAACTATTGAACGTAAATAGCTCGATTAGGACTCACAGTTTAGCAAATTTACTCTACTTCAAATGACGTTCTCTCAGGTTTTATATTGTTGTTAGTTTTAGAAGCATAGAGCTCCGAATGAAAAAATTAATGTTTTGAAACCGCCGTCATTTCTTATTACCCCTAACTATACTTGGCAGACTCATCAGTTTTGACTAGAAATTATACGTATTTTCATTAAATTAATCAAAAATTGGGGTTAAATAACTTTATTTTTTCTCCCCAGCTATATCTTTAATAATA
>NW_027116215.1:738909-740528 GCF_000696795.3 Halyomorpha halys
GAATATAGAGTTGGGAAAGGAAGAATATAGAGTTGGGAAAGGAAGAATATAGAGTTGGGAAAGGAAGAATATAGAGTTGGGAAAGGAAGAATATACAGTTGGGAAAGGAAGAATATAGAGTTGGGAAAGGAAGAATATAAAGTTGGGAAGCCATCGTGAAAAATTTCTAATTCTAGATTTCGAAGTTTTGAAGTTTTATGAGTCCGGATAAATAAATAAGATAAATAAGGAAGAACTGAGAAATAACTAACGAGAAATAAGGTTATACGAAACTGAAACATATTTGGAGAAAGCTATCAAGGTTAAAATCGAACAGCCGAAAGTGCCAGAATCGATTTTTCACATTTTTTCTTTTTTATGAATGAAAAAAAAAACTATTTTGATTAAACTTAACGAATCAGAGTTTTTTTATATCAGACAGGTCTTATTTTTATTTTAACAGTCTTTTCATAAAATGTTGCTTTTTAAAAAGCTATACCTCGAAAACTATTTAACGTAAATAGCTCTATTAGGGCTCATATTTTAGCAAATTTGCTCTACTTCAAATGATGTTCTCGCAGGTTTTATATTGTTGTCGTTAGTTTTAGAAGCATAGAGCTCCGAATGAAAAAATTAATGTTTTGAAACCGCCGTCATTTCTTATTCCCCCTAACTATACTTGGCAGACTTATTCTATTTAGACTAGTAATTATATATAGTTTTCATTAAAGTAATAAAAAATTGGGGTTAAATAACTTCATTTTTTCTCCACAGCTATATCTTTAATAATATTATAATATCTTTAATAATATTTCAGTTTTGTACCACTTCTCGTTTTTGAGCGACAACACACACCTAAACCATTTTGGAAGATTTTGTTATTTGGACTCGGAGGACCTCAAACCTTTCTTCGCAAACTAGAATTGGAAATTTTTCATGATGGCAATACTTTACCTTAGTATATATTACATGTATATGTAATGTAAGATAGAAGGACTGAGGTAGCCATACTAAACTATAAGCACAGTGACCGCAGCTGGTTCTGGTACCGGTATCCTGTATGAGATAGGGGAAAATAAAACAACAAGCCCACATCCTGGATCTTTTGGGGCTTCGTTAAGGGTATGCTATAATTTTAGTAACATATCAAAATTGGACGAAAAGTATTCCACTGATGAGAGACGAATATATTTTTATTCGGAGTTTGTATTCCTGAATATTTGACACGAATAATCTTTTATCCCAATAAAAATTCAATAATATTTTTTTATTCCAATGTTTGAAGTATTATTTTATTCGTATAAAAAATTAGTTGAATATAAAATTATCGATTTTTTTTTTTAATTCGCTCATTTTTTGTATCTTTTCCAATTTCTAATGTATGAGGGCCCCATTACAAATTTTCAGACGAGTAGAAAACGAGAATGCTATCAACTTTAATATAATGTACCATAGACGACTCAGCCAACTATACCGAATGCTTAGCCGGACCTCTCATCTCTCAATTTAAAACAAACTTCTAATTTATAAGACTATACTCCGACCTATCTGGACCTACGGACTTGAACTTTGGGGAACAGCTAAACCTTCGAACATCAAACGTATCCAATCCTTTCAATCCAAAATCCTTAGAACCATAG
>NW_027116215.1:741163-742771 GCF_000696795.3 Halyomorpha halys
GTACCAATTTATTTTGACTTTTCTGATTTCTAACATACTAGAGTCCGTTTGTATGTTTTAGAAGATGAAAATGGAAAAGTTAACGACTTTAAAATCGTGTATTGATTTATATTAAATTTCCTGTTATCTAACTCTAATTCTACCAAATCTAATTAGAGTCCCCTTATCAGTTTCTTAAGACGCAGAAAACATTATATATAAAGGGATATAAAGGGATATAGGTCTGTCAAGTCATTTTGTTGCAGAAGTAATTGTAAATATTGATATAATGTTCGTACTTTTGAGGTGGCTGTCATGGCCGTAGGTATCACCAGGGCTCTGTTTCACAATGAAAACTAATATTATTAGTTCATAGCACAAGTGTAGAAACTAGTGTGGTTATAATACTAATACTTATTTTTTTCATGATAGGGATGACTATTAGTGATATTACAGGAAGTAAAAAATACTAAAGTACAAGTTACTATAGTACAAGCCTGTGTAATTGAATTAAGATAAATCTACAAGACTAATAGTATTAGTTTGTACTTTATTATGAAACAGGCCCCTGGCAGGTGGATCTATTATCACTAGACCTACACTTAGATGTGACTTATCATTGAATGAAGTAAGTTTGAACCAAAATGGCCGGAATTATGGACACAGTGGTTCCAATCGTCTCAAATCTACTAAAAACTTTATCATGTAGATAAAATAATCATCAGTCCAACAATCATATCTTCAAGTGGTTTGATTTTAGATACCGTCCTATCAATGTAATAAGATTATATCTTCTAAGGACATTGTTCTTGGCCTCATAACTTAAAATCGGACATACGAGTAATCATGTAGCATTGTGCGGAAAGTATTGAACAAATAGATAAAACTACAACCTCTACATTACCTTCAATTGTTTTCCTTAAAGTAGAGGTTACTCCTAACTTATCAAATAGGTAATAATGAAGCTAAGGTAGCCTGAAGGTTAATTTATCGACGATCAGTTCTGGGGACGGACAAACCTTCTGGCGCACAACAGAGACCCCTTTATAGACAGTCGTTCAGATTGACGGTGTCAGGTTAGGACTAATGGAAGAAGTCATTTATAGCCGAGGAAGTTGAGGAGTTGGGTCTGCAACGGTCCAAATTCGATTCCAGTCTCGACCGATTGACTTTTATTTCGTAGCGAACTTCCCGGAATGAAAACTAAAGCTTCTGTGATTAGAACTAGTGATGGTCGTTTGTATTATTTTCCTCAAACTATAATGAACTGATCATTGACAAAAAACAGCAGTTCTTAAGAACTATTGAAAAAAAATGTTCATAAAACAAACGAACCAAATAAGTCAAAGAATAACATCCTATTAGTTTTCGTTCCCGTTATAACCGATATTATTTTTTTTATTTAACAATTTATTTATTGTTATTTACAACTGTATACAAATATATACAACAAGTAAATTTGCTGTAGGTGACATAGTGACATGATACAAACATGTGGAGAATCTACCCACTGATAGAACTCCAATAACATTTCTAGAGGAGAAGAGCTATCTATCTAAAGGCTTCTTTTCAGACGCCTAGGAGGATTATTAGGTAATGAAGGAAGTTAGAAACAAGTGGATTTGGATG
>NW_027116215.1:744575-746140 GCF_000696795.3 Halyomorpha halys
TTTTTTTTACTTTTATCATCCCATAGGCGTTGATGACCAGAGGGTTTTACGCCTTTAAGCAAAAAATCAACAACAACAAAACAGGGATTAACACACAAGCATCTTTTTGAAAGAAATCCTTCACCGACATGTTATGGTTGTAAATGTACCCAGATGATGTATATCCTGGAACACTGTTCGCGCCTGGAATCATCAAGAACGTCTTTTTTGGTCACCGGGGACAACGTCAAGCCTTACTGCCAGAAAATTGGAATAATTTGTTTAAGTTCCTAAAGGAGAACAACCTGTACTGAGAAATGCAACCACGAAATTCAGATACGGTGCCCCTAACCCTGTAGTTGTATACAGCACCTAAAAATTAAGCAAATAAATTATAAATAAGACTTAAAAATGTTGATATTGCTTTACGTAAAAGAATTATAAAAGTTCATCGTGATTATAAAGTTGTGGTTGCTACTAGTGTAGCTCTGACACCCATCATAGTGGACTATCATTGGAGCCATCATAGTGGCTAAAACAGCGAACCGAAAGTAACTCACGTTCGTGGGTGAAACCTCGAAATTTCTCGATGTGAGATGAAAGAAGCACAACATAATTTGCTCCACGAACTAGCAATGGGGGATCGTAAAAGTAAGATTAATTTTGTGTGGACAGATAATGGTACCCTCCACTCAATCTAATATGAGGTATTAGTACAGGAGCCCAAGATGAGAAAAAATTGTCTGTTATTTCACCCAAAGTTCAGATTACTTCAATGAAAAATATGTATAATTACTAGTCAAAATTGATGAGTCTGCCAAGTATAGTTAAGGGGAATACAAAATGGCAGCTGCTTAAAAATGTTAAAAAAATAAAATAATTTTTCTTTCGGAGTTCTATATCTTTAAGACAACCTTTAAAAAAACATTACGAAACCTAAGAGGACATCATTTAAAGTAGAGTAAATTTTCTAATACACGAGCCCTAATAGAGCACTCTACGTTCAATAGTTCTCGAGAAACAATTTTGTTTTTAAATCAACATCAACATATAAAAATTGTACTGAAAACTCAGTAGTTAGTGAACTCACTGTGGAAAATCTATATCTCATGAACTATGAGACGTACAGATATCTATTAGCACTCAAATTAAAGCTGGTTTAAAGTATTATAAAAAAGTTTATGACATTTATCTTCGTAGGAGTATTATTTTCAACATATTTGCCAAAATAAATTTATAAAATGTTGATTTGTAGGTTTCCGAACAAAATGTTTGATTTATGAAAAACTATATCTCAGAGTCTATGGGACGTACAGATGTCAGCAAGCACTCTTATTAAAGTTAGCTGAATGTACTATATTGTAGTTTATAACATTTATTTTTTTTAGAAGTAGTTGTTTTCATGATATTTTTCCAAAACAAATTCATAAAATGTTGATTTGTAGTTTTCCCGACAAAATGTTTGATTTATGAAGAAGTCTATCAGAAATCTAATTAGAAGTAGTTTAATTTATTTTTAAAACTACTACTGATCTTTCAGTACGTCCCATACAACATGTTTATGAAATGTTGCTTTTTGAAAAGCT
>NW_027116215.1:748240-751804 GCF_000696795.3 Halyomorpha halys
GCAAATGATTTACTTTCTGAATATTATTCTTTAGCACTATTTCTTGACTTCTATTTTTTCTTAAATTTACTGTATTTTCAATTATGATGGGAAGAGTTAAAATAGTTTTTGATGATATTTGAATCTGCTCAACATGGCCTTGATTCCACGGACTTTTTGATGGACACGTACCGCCTTCTTGGTTTTGTTTTGAATTACGAATTTATTATGGACAATGAAAATTGGTTGCTTTTTGGATAAACAAAACATAAAAAACAAATACATAAAATAAAACATATTAAAAACTCTTTATACATAAAAATATACTATTTACTCCAAAAGAGAATATTAAAATATATTCCTTTATTTTCCAAACTGCTAAATGTTTACTTTAGGTCCCTCAAAATGTCCCAGGTGTGAGTAACGTCGGAGGTGAACATCAAAGATGAATTAAATATCGATATTTATAAATTAGAAGAAGTAAACGTGGTAGGAACTGCTGACGAAAATTGTCGTGTATTAGAACCAAAAGAAGTAAGAGTGCAGGGACACAAATTTTTCCTTTTGTTTTTTTTTCATCCTCCTTAATACCTTTGTTTATTCAATAAAATACAAATATATATACTCAGCCTAACCTAAAAATATATATACATATCTACAATAAATCTTGTTTTGCCGCATGGCATTATAAGAAGAGATTAACACGGTACGCTGAATAAGGGTTTACAATGATGTCATGATAGTCCGGGGACTTACAAGAACAGGGAGGGACCATTCCGGCTGATGGTAAATTTTTTTCCCCTCTTGAAAGGCAGTTAATATTATGATACTTTTTATGATGATTATACTTTATGATTAGTTATTATGATGATACTTTATGAAGTAACCTAAGATAAGGAGTCCTCCGTACACGGGTCTTACGGGTTATCGATGTACACTCTGGTAAAGTTAAAATGGCTTCGTCCCTTTTTGGGGGACCTAAAGTAAACATCTACCTTCTTGTTTATATATATATATATAGTTGACCGTAATTTAAATATAAGAAGAGGGTCAGGGTTACGATCAAAAAAAGAACAAATAGTTTAAAACTATTTTAATTTCTGACGTTTCGCCCCACTTTGCAGGGCTTCATTAGGGCTAAAAAGATACAAAAAAAACTGAGTATATTACAACAATAAGATACAATAAAGTAATTTAAGCTAGGATAAATATTATGTAAAAATAAAGTGATAAGAAATTACATATAAATAAAAGGAAGGAAGACATAAAATAGTATAAATATAAAATAAACTTGAATAAAAAATAAATAACAATGGCAAGATTAAAAATCATTTTTAGTTTTGACTGCCGTCAAAATAGCCCTGAAGAAGCCCTGCAACGTGGGGCGAAACGTTGGCTCATTAAATTAGTATATTTCTACTATTTGAGTTTTTCTTGACCGCACCCGGACCATATTCCTTTCAACTTTACACACGGTCAATCAATAATCTTCCAAAATAGTTTTAAACTATTTGTCCATTTTTTTACCGCAACCCTGACCATCTTCTTATATCTACCTTCTTGTTTTGCTGCGTGGCATTATAAGAAGAGATTAACAGGGTACGGTGAATAAGGGTTTATAATGATGTCATGATAGTCTGGGGACTTACAAGAACGGGAGGGGCCATTCCGGTTGGTGGTATTTTTTTTTTCCCTCTTGAAAGGTGGTTAATATTATAAACTAACCTAAGATAAGGAGTCCTCCATACTTGGGTCTCTACAGGTTATCGAAGTACACTCTGGTAAAGTTAAAATGGTTGCCACATGACACTAAAAAGAAGTGTTTAATATGGTTGGTTTTATGGGTTTACAATGGTGGCATGTTAGCAGAGGACTTACATAGAACAGGGAGTGACCATTCTGGGTGATGGAGAAACTTATACTCTTATCTGGTTTAACAATTTTATGCTTAGTCTACTCTATGGGCTGGCAAGAGGTGCTACTTGGATGACAATAGTTTTTAAGTGATCAGAAGATTCTATTGTAATCTTTGTTTATTCAAATAATAAATTTATGAATATTATATTGTTTTAACATGTATGAAATTAATTATATATAAGAAATAATATATGCTGTGGAGTGTGATGATCGTAGTTAGACCAGTATGCAGTAAATTGAAGTGGTAAATTCACTACACTATTAATTCCTTTTCCTGCCAAATGAATTATGCAGAAATACACAAGTTGAAAAATATTTGAAACACAGTTTTTAACAAGGATACATTTCATAATATTGAACAAACTACTTTACAAATAATAAAATAAAATGACCATTTTAAAAATATTATAATAATGGCTTTTTAATTTCAGATAAACTTTATGGAATAGAAAAATCATGTAAAATCGAATAGAAGTTATGATCGAGCGGGAGACTACAATAAGATGGGCCTCGAAATGAGCACACAAAGTAAAGCTACACAAACCAAAAAAGTAGCCAACCACAGTTTCAGGTAAGCAACAGTTCAATATACCATAGATATTTATCCAAAATCAAAGTAACTTAATCATAAAAATAATGGCAAGATAGTATAATAATTACTGAGGTGCTGTTTCTGGTAAACCGAAATAGTTAGATGAGCCTCCATAATGTAGACACTGCTAGCGTCCCCTGTGACTATTAGAAGAACCTAGCATCACTTCTAGCACCCTCTATGGGAAAAAGAAGACACTAGAGGTATGAGAGAGCCATTTTTTCTCTGTGTAAGCAATAATTATTTTTCTTCATTCTTCTTCAGCGAAAAATGAGTGAGTAGAAGTTTCTGGAGGGAAAATAGAGGAATGCGGAAGAGGAGAAAAACATGGAGTAAGTTTTGGAAATTTAGGGAAGAGTTTTATGAACAAAGACAAAGACTATTTTACCACTAATAAACGCCACGACCAATTGTCTTAGAACAAACCAGCATGCCTGTTTCTTTGTTCTCGGCAGTACTAGCATAGTGCCTGTTTATTTACAAACCAAATAATAAAACTTATTTTCTATAGAAATTTCCTTCCTAAAATATGTTTTATTATTCCTTTTTATTTATTTGCGTATTTTTATTTATAAATTTTTTCTTTTTTTTTTATTATTATTATTATTATATACATAGCTACAGTTTTCGTAGAGCCATAATCAAAATTCACTAACTCCATGTCCAAGAACAGATAATCAAGGAGATAAAATAACTTCAAGAAATGTTAAAATGTATGTGACTAACACCTTTATTGCTATCCCTACAGAGTGAAGTTTCCTTCTTGTAAAGAACTACAACTAGTTTTTAGAAAGATGGCAGGCCAGGTGGGATGAAATTTCTCCGAGTAAATTAAAAGAAATAAAAAGATCAGTAAAACCATCGTCGACATTCTACCGCAACAGCCGCAGAGAGGAAGTTGCTCTAACCCGCTTGAGAATAGATCATACTCTCCTCACGCACTCTCAAATGATCAGAAAACTGCCACCTCCAATGTGCAAATAATATCAGTCCATTCTCATGATTAGACATATTTTTGAAGAACGTACTCACTATATGCCAACAATAAACAGGATAGGACTGACCCCAAATTTATC
>NW_027116215.1:756995-757214 GCF_000696795.3 Halyomorpha halys
ACAGTAGGTAGCTTACTGTATGGCAGTAGGCAGCAAACTGTTGGGCAGTAAGCAGCTTACTGTCAAACAGTAGGTAGCTTACTGTATGGCAGTAGGCAGCAAACTGTTGGGCAGTAGGAAGCTTACTGTTGGGCTATAAGCAGTTTACTGTACGGCAGTAGGCAGCTTACTGTACGGAATTAGGCAGCTTACTGTATGGCATCAGGCACCTTAATGTTA
>NW_027116216.1:0-1090 GCF_000696795.3 Halyomorpha halys
AATCTGGCAATAGCTACCTCCTCACTGCGATTGGAACGGTTTGATGTGGTCCATGGTTTAGTGGTTTTTTTGATAGTTTTTAATTTGCTTGGCGGGCTTTCATCTCACATGGCTTGACAACTAGATGATATCTCATTTTTCATTGGAAGACTTATTTCTTGTGGTATCAGAATGACCGCGCCCAGACCTGGAAGAGCAAGTGCTTGTTTAGCTGCAATGTCCGCCAGTTTTCTTATTTTTAAAACTGGTACATATCCTTACGAATACGCTGGTTAGCTAATATAATAAACAAGCCTTATATGTTTTTTTCGTTCCTCAAATCACACCTCCGATAATAAATATAAGAGTGAAAGAAAAGCATTTACTAAGATGATTCCAATTCGTTGTCTCAATCGCGCTTCGATAATGCAAACTAAAGCGGATTGTATGGCCTGAGTGTAATACTTTTTTTCGTTTTCAACGAAGTCCCCAGTTTGGTTTCCGAACATCCCACTCTACTATCCAGCAATGCCATCGTGTGGTTGATATCTCGTCTTCATTGGAGTGCGGAATGTACTGCTTAGGAGTCTTTCTTGATGTAGAACAGGCTTTTGATTGACTCTGGCACCCAGGACTGCTAAACAAGATCCGTAAATTCCTACCCCCTACATACTTCCTCATTATCCGATCTTATCTCTCCACCAGATTATTTCAAGTGAATTACAACGGCGCTTATTCATCCCTATTCCGTCAGTCTGCTGGTGTACCTCCGGGTAGGATCCTTGGTCCTATTCTTTATACATTTTTCACAGCTGACATTCCAACCCATCCTAACACAATCCTCACCACGTATGCCGATGACACATGCCTATTGTCAGTGAACAATGATCCTTACATTGTATACCAAACCCTCCATCACCACCCTTGAAGAACGGTGCCAAAACTGGAGGATTAAAATTAATTCCAATAAATCCCTAAAAATCACATTTACCGTTCAACGTAAACCCATGACCTCTTCCCCTACAATATCCTTTAATAATACCCCACTTATTCCTGTCGAACAGATCCGTTACTTAGGACTACATCTCGACAAACGACTGACATGCAATCC
>NW_027116217.1:0-385 GCF_000696795.3 Halyomorpha halys
AAGAGTAACATCATTAAATGAAACTGTTGGGCAGTCAGTAGGTTTACGACGAAGGGTAATGGTGATTTGATGGGATTTGTTGGAATTTATCTTAATCCTCAAATTACGACACCGATCTTCGAGGGCTGTGATATAGGATTGGAGATTTAGGGATACAATTAATGGGTTATTATTAACTGCGAGCACACATGTGTCATCGGCATACGTGGTGAGGATAGTGTTAGGTTTGGTTGGAATGTCAGCTGTATAGACGGTGTAGAGGATGGGACCAAGGATACTACCTTGAGGAAGGGAACATTTAAATGTAAAAATAAAATATTTTACTGAAATTTACATTCTGTTCATATCCATTTATTTAAAGCTAAACTGTTAAAAAAATAGGAAC
>NW_027116217.1:4407-4754 GCF_000696795.3 Halyomorpha halys
TGAGATTGACAGAGTCACCAATCTACAGGTTCTGCAAAAAGGAAAATGAGGCAGGTTAAAACGGCCCAGAGTCCTATCATACATAGTTGTACGAGAAGAAGATGGTTGGGAGTGCGGTCAGAGAATAACACAAATAAGTTAAAAAATTTATTTATTAGTGCAAGCGTTTCAGCCCGTATTTCTAGCCTTCATCAGGGCTTAGAAAAAAACAAGATAACAACAAATAAAAGATTTATAGAAAGATGAAAGTAAATAATTGTACAGAATGAATATAGATAAAAAAAGAAAAGAAATGAAAGAAGTGGGAAATAAAATATATTTACATATATAGCTAATTAAACAATATT
>NW_027116217.1:8029-8437 GCF_000696795.3 Halyomorpha halys
GAAATCCTTGCTGTAGTGTGCTAGACACAATTGTTTATTAATACTCATTGAATAACTTTTCCAATGGTATGTTCACCAATTTACTAAACTATGCTAATCAGCCGGCATGCAAGCACTCCAAACTATAAAACGAATAGTACAAAAGCGGAAGAGGAGAAAAAGAGGAAGATATTTCACCCCAATTTTTGATTAATTAATTGAAAACTATGTATAATTACTAGTCAAAATTGATGAGTCTGCCAAGTATAGGTAGGGAGAATAAAAAATGGCGGCTGTTTCAAAACATTAAAAATAATTAATTTTTTATTCGGACCTCTACATCTTTACAACTACCTGCAACAATAAAAATCTAAGAGAACATCATGTAAAGTAAAGTAAATTTACGTTCAATAGTTCTCCAGATAAAGC
>NW_027116218.1:0-912 GCF_000696795.3 Halyomorpha halys
AAACGTTATCATAGGAATAATTAAAGAATGATTGAAGTTATAAGGTTGTGATGGCTACATTGTAAATGTTATAAATCCAATTTAAACTTCTCCACTATATGATTCAATTATGTGCTTGCTTTTTGGCTGAAAAAGATTTTAATATTTCGTTATGTAATTAAGTGGTAAACATTGTTACTTAATTAATAAATATTGTTTCTATTGATTAAGTTTTTTTTTAACACTAATTGGTTAGTTAATGCAGGAGACATATGGTTATAAAAAAGATACAGATAGCTTGGTTACTATTATATAAAGTAAACAAAAACTTCAGAAAAAAATATTTTATTTACCAACTAAAGAATAATTACTAAATTATTTTCATTTTAATTAAATAATTTAAAATATAAACAAAAAATATTCATTTTCAAATATGTTAAAATGTTGAGTATTTTTTAACTCTAAATGGTTAGTTAATGCAGGAGAAAAATGGTTATAAAAAAGATACAGATAGCTTGGTTACCATTATATAAAGTAAACAAAAACTTCAGAAAAAAATATTTTATTTACCAACTAAAGAATAATTACTAAATTATTTTCATTTTAATTAAATAATTTAAAATATAAACAAAAAATATACATTTAATATGTAAGTACATAAAATAAAATAGACGTAAATAACTCTTTTAGGGCTCATATTTTAGCTCATTTGCTCATCTTTATATGACATTCTCTTAGGTTTTCTTGTGTTGTTCCTACTTTTTAAGATATAGAACTCTGAATGAAAAATTAAATTTTTTTATCGCTTTCAAACAGCCACCATTTTTTATTCCTCCTACCTATACTTGGCAGACTCATCAATTTTGACTAGTAATCATACATAGTTTCCATCAAAATAATAAAAAATTGGGGTGAGATAACTGACTTTTTTCT
>NW_027116218.1:2974-3733 GCF_000696795.3 Halyomorpha halys
TGTTTTACGATTTCTTATATCTACAATACATACCATTGTCCTTTATTATAAGTGAGTTTTGTAGTTTCAGTGTATTTGTTTACGTTGCAATGATAGTTCTTAGTACCATTTATGTAACATAACTTTTATTAGGATTTTGGAATTTACTGAATCAAGTTATTTTACGTCTTCATCATCTCAGATTTGCGTTGAAATAAAGTTATCATATCGTTACGATTATCTGTTCCTGTTTAATTTACAGTGTTATGTTTGTGACAGATTATTCAGTTGAAATACTGCATTATTACTATTCAACTTTATATATTATTTATTATAGTTTTGTATATTAACTGTAACTTTTTATTATATAATGTTGTATCTTGTCTTATACTACTTGTTTCTAATGGTTTTTAATAATTTTATTTGGTACTTTAGTTATTATCATTCTATCTTATTTATGTTTACACTTATTTGGTAAATAACAAAGTTATAAGAAAAAATTATTCTGTATCTATTTGCTTATTTACTTTCTTATACCTTCAATCACACTTACCTTCCTTTTGTAAGGTTTTAGATTTTCATTAAAAAGGTATATACATGTAAGTATATACTTTTTATAACCCTTTAACACAGTACATTTACTAACAGCATGTGCATGTTATGAAAAAATCCCTAGTTCCATTTATATGGCTTGCCCTTCTATCTGTACTTTGATATGTTTAATTTAAATCAACTGTAATTTGTATGTCTGTATCAGTATATCTGCTCATAATTGAAATT
>NW_027116219.1:0-568 GCF_000696795.3 Halyomorpha halys
GATGGAAAGGAAGGAGTGGAGCGAATGTACAGGGCTGAGACAGGCTAAGATACTAGAAAACTAAACCCTCTACTTCTAGAACTAAGTGGCTGCTAAGCCTAAACAGAAATGAGCTACGATTACTAATAAGAGTCATTACAGGTCATTGTAGACTTAAGATTTGTAGATAAGTTTGTGATGAAACTTATCACTTATGTGGACAGGAGCTAGAAACTGCTCTACATTATATAGCAGATTGTGACCGGTACACGTCACTAAGATATAGGTTTCTAGGCTCTAATATGATAGCATCATAGAATATGAGACTTCCTATATAGATTAGTTGTCCATTTTAAATTTCATTATAAAATCAAAAAGGTTCAACATAGAGGAATAATAGTCATTATTCCATTGGTCTCTATTAGGGTTAGCAAAAAAGGACAAATAGGCCCACTTACCATATACGTTCCCCCCATTATTACCTGTACCAGTACCAATAACCAGCTATGTCTCAATCTTGACTAGGATGAGTGAGGAGGGAACTTCTACTGTATTTATGATTAACCAATAATAAACATGGTTGAAGCTT
>NW_027116219.1:2243-3216 GCF_000696795.3 Halyomorpha halys
ATATGTATATGTTTTTTGGTTTATCTACACTATTAATATTGAGAATTATCTCTATGCTTTGCTGGTCAGATGTACATGTTATGTACTGTCTTTGATATTTTTCTCTGTGTTTATTCATGTTGATAAATTAGTTACAGATATTGCAGGGTTCATTTGTTTTAAGCGATGACGTTTTATTTTCCATGTGAAGTTTGATATTTTCTTGATTGCTAATTCTCAATAGACAAATATATCTTCTTTTTTTTGTAAGTTGACTCTGTATGACAAGTAGCTTCCATGTCATCCAAAATAAAGAAATAAATAAGTAAAAAGTATTAAGAGTTTTTCTCCTTGAAAATAAATAAATATAAAATTCCATAACCTTAACCAAAGGTTAAATAATGAAGATAATTATTCGATTTTACAAACACTAATAAAACTGAGTAACATTAAATATTAATTAGTCATTTTCCCATAATAAAAATTAAAATATATATCATATACAATTTACAGGTTCCCGTTTCTGGCTCAGAAATATTCCTTCCTAAAGACTGCCTATGCACAAATGCTGAACCATTTCTTCCATTCACATATACTTCCAACAGTCATGTAGTTGAACTACACTTCATCGTTAATAATATGTCGCACTTTGACGACTATACAAATTTGGGTTTTGAAGGAACGTGGGAATTTGTAAGAAGGCCTCCTTGTGAAAAAAGAAAACTCCTACGTGGACCATCTGGTGAAATAGTTTTCAGTGCTCCTAGTCAATCAAGCGAAGATGTAAGTTCTCCTCATTTATTTTGATAATACACCCCCCTAGTGAATTATAGACTCCTGCATCAACCTTAATCAAGCCTTCTGGTTCAATGTCATATGTAACATCCCTAATCAAGTATTTTTACAAATAAAAAAAAATATCAGACTATCTAAATCATCCTCCAAGGTTGGCAATCTTCTGTAAATTAAAATATAAAAGTAAAGATTATTTTTG
>NW_027116220.1:0-6760 GCF_000696795.3 Halyomorpha halys
TCCTCAGTCAGCTGACATCGAAGTAACAGCTGACTAAGGCTGTAACTTATAATCATATAATTATCTCCTAATTTGTCATTATTGCTAATATTTAATAATATTATTGTCATTTAATGAATAAAAAACTATCAACAGCTATACATTTCTAGGAGAATTTGAGATTTTCGATATTTTGTATTGTTCTAATATCGAAATAGAATATAAGCAAAAATATTCCGATATTACTTTATCAAAATATCGATATTTTGTTTAAAAAGACTAGAACATTGTATAGATATTTTAAAATTGGAATATCGATATTTTATTTTGATAATTACACATTTATTTCGCTATTTTCTATTGTTGTAATATTGATATGGTATATAAAACAATATTCCGATATTATTTTATGGAAATATCAACATATTGTTTAAAATGACTAAATTATCATACAGAGATTCTAATATAGGAATATCGATATTTTATTTTGATATTACATATTTATTTCATTATTTTACACTGTTGTAATATCGATATGGAATATAACAACAATATTTTGATATTATTTTATCGAAATATTGATATATTGTTTAAAATGATTAAATATCATATAGAGATTTTAAAATAGGAATATCGATATTTTATTTTGATAATTACATATTTATTTTGATATTTTCTATTGTTGTAATATTGATATGAAAGTTTAGTAACAATAATCCAATATTATTTTATCGAAATAACGATATTTTTTTTTTTTTAATAGAAAATTGTATAGGAAATTAAAAAATGGAATATCAATATTTTATTTTGATAATTATTTTGTTTTTTTATTTTAATTTTAGTTGTGAATTACTCATACTTCTGTAAAATAATATATTACTGTCGTTAATAAATTTCCATATGAATATTATTAACAATGTCAAATATCGAAATGAAAATTAATATACTGAAACAATATATCAATATTTTGTTTTATAATTTTTTAGTCTTTTTAAACAAAATATCAATATTTCGATAAAATTATATCGGGATATTGTTTATAATCTTCCGTATCGATATTACCAAATATGTTAAATATCTTAATGGATATTAAATTATTGAAACAAAATATCGATATTTCATTTTAAATTTGTCGTTAAATAATATCGGAATAATGTTAGAAATCAATAATTTTAAAAATGTCAAATATTGTCATGAATTTGAAATTATCAATATTAAATATGGAAATACTATTTTTAAGCTTCAATATTTTCTTTAACAAAATATCGAAATTTGGATCAAATAATATCAGAATATCATTGCCACAAATATTTCCTCCTAAATATACGATTAGAGTTATATTACATTGGAGTGTATATTATCAATATTTGTTTTATTGTAATATATCTATTGTCTATATCTATTGTAATATATTAATATATAATATTGTCAATATATCTACTTTTATGTGAACTTTTTTTTTTTTTAAAAGCCAATATTCCGATTTAATCGAAGGAAAATTATAGATATTCCGATATTATCGATATACCATCCCTAGGCCAAGGCGGAGAATGACGAACGAACAAGGGCAGAACACACAACGGAGGAAGGAAGGAAGGAAGGAAGACAGGAAGTAACATGGATGTGGAAAAGTTGGATACCTGGTGGCCCCATGCCCCCTCACCAGGTGCTTTGAGTGTATCAATGAGGGCCACATAGCGTGACAATGCCCATACATGTATAAAAAGGGAGAGATGGGAGAAGGCGAACCGATGGAGATCAATGTCCAGTGGATACGGCACAGAAGACGGGAAGACTACAGACCAAGTGAGACCTCAGAAGCACCAGAGGCCTCAGGAACACAATTGGAAAACAGAGAAGGGAGGAGAGATAAACCACCAAGCAGTAGATGGCGCCGAGCAAGTGAGGGAAAGAGATCAAGGCAAGAGAGTTGAGGAGGGTGCCAGGAGAGGGGCGACTGCACATTAGAGATTTTCAATATCAAAAGAGAGATCAGCAGTTTGCCTATAATCAAGGTGAGTGGTGTGAGATGCCTGGTGGACACAGGGAGCTCCCACATTATCCTGTGCCGGGAGGCGCTGAGGAAGCTGAGTGGAGGTGAGAGGAAACTTCAAATCGACATTCAGGTACCTCATTGTCAATTAATCACCCTGAGTGGGCTTTGTGGAGTAAAAGGGGAGGTGGACATAGATTTACGGGAATGGGGGATCGAAAAAGGGGTATTATGGGTTCATATCGTGGAGAAAATGCCCCGTGAATATTAGGCTATTATAGGTTGCGATCTATTAGAGAAGGCAAATGCGGGGATTAGGAATAACAAGGGCCTGTGAAGGATTCGGTTGGGAAAGAGGAGATATCTGTGTCACGAGCTTCGAATGGGAGAAAACAAACGGATAGGTGCGATCCAAGGGGAGGGAGAGGAATTGGAGACAGGAAATGGAGGACAAATATGCAGATATTTTCTTCAAGGAGGGAGAGTTACAGGGGGCGACAAATCCCCCTGAAACAAGATAAAATTACTTATGTAAAAGAGAGGAGGTATCCACATGCGCTTAGACAGCATATCCGGGAAGAGTTAGAGAATCTAAAGAAACAGGGCATCATCATAGATAGTACCTCCCCTTACAACAGCCCCCTATGAGCAGTGCGGAAGAAGGGCACACCAAGAGACAAGAGAGAAAAGTATAGGGTAGTAATAGATTACCGGGGCCTTAATGAGAACACGGTAGACGAGAGATACCTGATACCGTGATAAGAAGATATCTTAGATAGACTGGGTGTGGAAACGATCTTTAGTACTTTAGATCTGAAGGCCGACTATCACCAAATCAAGATGCACCCGGATGATCAACACAAGACAGATTTTACATTCTAAAGGGGCATTACAAATTTACGAGGATGCCATTCGGACTGAAGAATGCCCCCATCACGTTCCAAAGATTGATGGACAAATTCTTACGGGGAATCAACGAGTCCATGTGCCAGATATACATGGACGAACTCCTCGTTTTCAGCAAAACAGAGGAAGAACATGTGTCCCACCTGCGTAAGGTGTTCGAACAGGTCCAGAAATTTGGGTTAAAGTTATCATGTGAAAAATCAATATCGGGGAGAAACCAGATAAATTTTTTAGGACACAATATCGGAACAGAGAGTCAGGCCAGACACAAATAAGGTAGAATGATCAGGAAAATGGTGATTCCAACTGATGTTAAGGAAATCAGGAGATTGTTGGGTGCTCTAAACTACTATAGATGATTCTTACCTGCGATGGCTAGGTATCTGGTACCCATCAACAACCTTCTGAAAAAGGGGAATAGGGTGCAGGTGACGCCCGATTGGTGGAAAACATTAGGAAATACATGGGGCGCTTCAGAAGGAACCGGCGTTGGCATTCCCGGACTTTGAACGTACATGTACCATCACTACGAACGCAAGTGAGTAGGCGTTGGGGGCGGTACTGTCACAGGATTGCGAGGGTGGAGAGCGACCGGTGGCATATGCTAGCAGGTGGTTACCAGATGCAGAAACAAGGTGCTGCACAACTGAGCGAGAACTGTTAGGCTTTGTGTGGGCGGTAGAACATTTTTGCCCCTATGTTTTCAGGAGGAAATTCCGGGTATATACTGATCACAGACCGCTTCAATGGGTTAGGAAGCTTAAAGAGTCCTTGGCGAGGGTCATCAGATGGAAGGAACTCCTCAACCAGTACAACTTCGTAATCTAGTACAAACCAGGAAAAGAAAATGTAGTCGCTGACTGGCTATCCCGTGTGATCACCGTAAATGCAATAGAGGAGGAAAACCACAGGCGTCAGGAGAGGTGAGACAGTTTTGCGAAAATGGACGCCAGAGAAAGAAGAAATGCAAAGCTCATCCGAGAATAAAAGCTCAACTGAGGAAAGACCAACGAAGATGGAAGAGCTCGAGGAGGTGGTGAATGATAAATCACACCAAATAATTTGGAAGACAAGAACTTCAGGACCCATGAAGATGGACTTCGCTAAATATGGGAAGACCTCGATCACCACTATTTGGTCAGCACCGGGTATCAGGAATGATCAGATCTGCCGAGCACTGAAAGATGCATCCAAACCAGGGCAAACATACCATCTATACGTCGGGAATAGAGTGGTTTAGGAGAAGATAAAACGCCTCTGGAGATTAGAACAAATTGGAATGGATCGAAACTTTGTTCGTTGCCTAATGATGGTGGAAACCAGGGGCTGCCATTTATGCCAATTACTGGGACTTGAATGAGACCTACCAAGAACACACCATTAGTAGAATTACAAACCAACACTTTCACCTGGAGGGGCTACAAGTGGGTTACAGTGATTGACCTCTTTAGCAAAGTGGCCATGGCACATCAGATTCGAGAAAGATCAGCCAAGGTGGTATTGGGAGCTCTGCGTTTATGGTTCCAGTTCTATGGAGTACTGGAAAGGATATTGTCTGATGCAGGACGGGAGTTTGATAACGCCAACGTCAGGGAAGAAATGAAGACTTTAAGGTTAAGGTGGCATCTAAACACACCAGGACACCCTAGGAGCTGGGGGTATATAGCACTTTACATTGGGAAGGGCTCAACCACCCGTGGTCGGCAAGCCACCAATGGAAGATGACAAAGAGGGCAGTGAAGAAGCAGAATGAGACCAAGAGGGCTGGACTAGGCTGCGTACTGGAGCTGAAAACCGGACGGATGTGGACCAGGCGTGTTGGAGGGACGTACTGGATGGATACAGCTGGATAAGGTGTAGCCCCATCTTAAGGCAATCAACCGAGTGCTGGGCTGCACCATGTTTTTAAAATAATTATTGTTCCCAAAAATTAAATGGTTTCACCATTAAATTGTATATATTATGAAAATAAAGATTAAAACAATAAAAAAGAAGTTTACTGGCAGCAGTGGCATGCACAATTCTAACGTACTACTCCACTGTTGCCGAACCCCGTATAGCAGCAATGCCAGGAAGGGGGAACAAAAAAAAAAAAAAAGGGGTATAGAGAGGCTCTATGGTACGTTAAGCAATCACTTGCCAGCTAGATATAAGGGCCTATAGATTTGATCCATTCGAAATTCTGTTCGGACTTAGAGGGCACAAGCCCAATTATAGAAACACAGTGATCGACAGGAGGAGAACGTCGGTAGCGGGATGGCACTCAGAAAAACATGGGACAAGGTGAGGGAGAGAATCGAAGAGGAGAAAGCCAAACGTGTGGCGCGACATAACGAGGGTGTCCGTGACATTGTGGGGAAAATTGGTATATGGACAATGGTTTACGGTAGAGTGAGCTCTAACAGGGGTAAGGAGCCGCAAAGGTATGAGGGGCCATTCAGGGTGATTACAATTAGAGAGCATAACATAGTAACAATACAGAGTATTAAAGAACCTAACAAAAATGAAGGACAGTCCACTTAGAACAACTCAAGTTTCCCATACTGAGTAATCAATAGTATCTGGAGTTTTCTCATCTATGTCAAAGTTTTTGCTTTTTTTTGTATAAAAAAGTTTTATCGTTAGTGTTTCTAAGTTTTATGGTAAGAAGAACGGAGTGACAAGTTTTATTAGTTTTTAAATAGTTCATGTGTTAATTTTAGTTTATGAAAAGTGAATCTTTTAGTTTTCGTTTTTTGTACATAGGTTAGTTTGTCTTTATTTTTGTTTTGTGTTTTGTTATAGTTATCTTTTTGGAGTTTATGAGGCATGTTCATAAACTGGTAGGGGGGAGTTATGGTTGGACAAGGCCTGTATGCAACTCTAATCCTAACTCCCCATGTAAATATACCCCAATAATGTGTATAAGGAGCATCACAGAGATAATAAAGCAGCATCATTCAAGTAACCGTGCGTTTATATTCTGTTACCTTTTCCTTTTTTTTTTAAATCTTTTTAGTCTGAGTGCTCGTAAGTCATACATACATATATTTATTGTTAATTAATTTGGACATTTTAAAACAAAATCATATTGTATACACAAGTACTTTTCATCTTACTCTCTTTTATTACAATTTTTTCCTCCCTACCTGTTGACTACTTGAGCTCTTGTTATTTTGAACTCTCGCTAATTTAAAATTTTTCTCTAGTCCCCGTAGTTTCAAATTATCGAGAGTTGACTGCATTAGATAATGCTGTTTTTTAATATAACATTAAGTAAAGAAATAATGAAGATATAAAAATGAACATTTCTCAAAATATAGTATTAAACCTACATTTAGCATTTTCTTTGATATATTTTATTTAATTACTTGCTTTGATTTAAGAACAATAATCTGATAGAATAAAATAATTTTCTTTTAATTGTTAACAACTTGTGAATATAGAATATGTTTTTAGGAAGCCACCATTAGAGAAGAATTATATATTTTATAAACATATCATTTGTGAATAATCAATATTATGAAATGTAGCATAGAATACTTAGTCAATAATCACATAAATAATTTTTTTTTAAAATTATTTATGATCCTTTCCACCATCTTAAAAAGTGTTATGACCATCCACTATAGCATGTGGAACTTGCAGACTAAATAAGAAGAGAATATCATTGTTATATTTTTGAATGGGAAAAAAATTCTAGCACTTTTATCTATTATATATATATTTATTATATATATAATTAAAAAAAAAAGAAAGAAAGAATGACAAGATACGGAAGAAATGCAAAGCTCATCCGAGAATAAAAGCTCAACTGAGGAAAGACCAACGAAGATGGAAGAGCTCGAGGAGGTGGTGAATGATAAATCAAACCAAATAATTTGGAAGACAAGAACTTCCGGA
>NW_027116220.1:6810-11063 GCF_000696795.3 Halyomorpha halys
GCAATACTGGTAGAAGCGACATGAAGAGAAATGGGTACATCATAGGAAAAAAGAGACAAAGAAGTGCTAGACAAATAGAACATTTACAACTTTTTCAGTTGTTAACAATAGCAGGAACCCTATAAAACCCAAAGTAATCCTAGGGTGCAAATTAGAAAAGTGAACTCCTCACTGAAGGTATAGATATACTAGATGAATGGAGGTGACACTTCACAGACCTTCTTAAGGAGGAAATCAGAGAGAAAGACATAGGGGTGGAATCACAGGAAAACCAGAACACAGTTAGACCTTGAGCTGTCTAGTGAGGATGATATCAATGAAATAATTACCTCAATTTAAAATTTAAAAAATCTGTAAATAATGGCTAACCAGGTGAGCTCTATAACATGGTAAAACACTTATCCAGCCAACACTATAATTATTATATGGGTCAGAAAAGTGGAGGTCAAAGATTAGTGAATAGGAACTCCAAGTATTCAAGAGAAAAAATCTCCATAGGATATTTGGACCAGCCATGACAGACTAAGACTGGCATAGAAAATCTAATCCAGACATCTATGCCCTTTTCCAAGAAAAATATATGATATATGTCATGAATAGGATATTTAAGATGGGTCAGTTATGTAGTCGGAATGGATAATACGCAGATGCTGAAGCGTTGACGGAGCTGAGCTTTAGAACAAGACAAAGAAATACAAAAGCTAGGGGGGAGAGAGGTGACAGTGTAGCAAATGAAACTCTGAAGATCTTTGGAGTCAGAAATTGGAAAGCAGTTGCATAAAATCAGAGTGCCAATAGGACACCTCCAAAGCACTAGAAGAAGCTGCAGTTACACTCACAAAAATAATAATAATAATAATAATAAATAAGATCCTCTTGGTTTGATGTAGCTATAAAATGTCAATTAACTGATGAATCTGAGAGTAAGCCAAGAAAATACTGAGCAATACTGGTAGAAGCGACATGAAGAGAAATGGGTACATCATAGGAAAAAAGAGACAAAGAAGTGCTAGACAAATAGAACATTTACAACTTTTTTCGAGACACTTGGGGGTAGTTGTAGAAAGCGACCAGAACCTAACATTGTGTACATGAACAGCAGAGGCAGTTTCAATCAACTATTTCTAGGAAGATCCATGACTTTGGTGCCAAACCTAAAAAAATAGGCTCAAAAGTCTCTGAATCAGCTAAAGTGGATTGCATACAGAGTAAGACAGATGGACAGATTTTTTTTTTTCATAGTCAGTTACAAAGGTTTATTATTGAAAATATAAATGAAAAAACACTTTATTTATATACATACATTGATGTCACAAATATATAAGGATGGGCCAAATCCCACCTTCCTCTCTATGTCAGGTACTTAACAGTTTATATTATAATTAAAAGTTACCATTGTTTGTTTGTTTATTAAGAAATTAAGGCGTAAAACCCATCGGTCATCAACGCCAACATTCCACTCATGTACATACCCAGCAGTTACCATTATGTCACCATTCATTATTGGTTTCCAATCACTACATTTTATAACTTGAAAGTTTATTTCTTTAAAGGTCAATGTCATAGATTATAACACCTATATGCTCAGAAACTGTAGATGAACCCCATTTTTTAGTTTTGTTCATGAACTCAATTACTATGACCAATTTTTTTTTTTTTTTTAGATTCCCTGACTTTCCCAACTGGCACCCTGGGATTATAGTTCTTCCACTTGTTACTCTAATAAATCCTCTGATACAACCTAAAATTTATTGATTTATTATATAACACTTAATTATAGAAAGTTCCATTTTGAATGATAAAATGAATAGGGTAATAGGAGGACAAGAAAGGGAGATGGGTGCGGAAGTCTCTCCCACTCTTCGAGGAACGATTGAGTCATTGTGCCCTACTCACTGCTTCTAAATTCTCAGTCCTTCCTAGTATTATCAACACCTACTGTCACCTCCTCGTGATGACTCCTGGGCCTTGTTTCATAATAAAGTACAAACTAATACTATTAGTCACGTCAATTTAACTTAATACAATTACACTCACTTGTACAATAGTAACTTATACTTTAGTAGTTTTTAACTCCTGTAATATCACTAATAGTCCTCCCTATTATGAAAAAAAAGTATTAGTGCAATAACCACGTTTCTATACTTGTACTATGGACTAATACTATTAGCTTTCATTATGAAACAGGGCCCAGGAGAGTTCGATGGGACTCATTGGCAAGAAAGGTGGGGTCGTTTACTCCAGTTAAGTTTACAGCCATATTTAACCTTTCACACACCCAAGCCTGGTGTAGGATGCTCAAGCTGTGGCTAATAGCAGAGGATGTATAAAAATATTCTGCCTCTTAATGACCCACTAGAGTAATCAGAATCACTCCATTGTATTAATGCCCACTGCAGGGAAATATCTGGAGTGTAGTTTAAGTACCCCCACACTCGTGGAAATCAAATGTCTCATAACTTAAATATTAATCAACTATCTTTAGCTGAAAAAGATTCGTCATCAGTTATAGACTGAGCACAGAGACAATCAACAAATCCTCCAGTGGAGCTCTCATTTTATTTCTAACAGAGGAGATTGGAGGACTCAATGTCCAGTTAGGGAGGCAGAAAGATGATGTGGCAATCTCAGCTAAGGCTGACATAGTTATCAAATCCCCTGACCTTAACTATCACATCTCGCGGTCATTTTCCCACAAGCACCCACTGGCCCTCCAAGTTGGGGGAACATCTATTCTGATGCTCACACAGTACACTATCACAGCATACATTAACACCAAGGTCACTTGCAGTACCCACTCTTTGATTACCTTTCCTTGTAGGAGTTTATAAGCTGGTATATGTGCATATATACAATAATTAATGGGATGTTAGTCTATATAATTATGAAATGAACTTTAAACTATAATAATTCTCATAATTTATTTTAAAAAATAAAATAGTAATTTACCATTGGTTTGGATAAATCAGTTAAAACTTCCCAAAGTTGTGAAATTGTATGAAATCCACATAAAATAACCACAAATATTCCAACGAACTTGACACTTACAGCACAAGCCAACATAACACCAGTAAAACACAACCAAAACCACCATTTTCTGCTGAACACACTAAAATAATAAATAAAAACAGTGTAATATAAATAAATATTTAAATAATTATTTTAAGTTGCCACAAGTCATGGTGCATTTGCACAACACATATGTATAGTAAATTTTTCGAAGAACTACTGATATTTGTATTTATGTTATTGTTATTTAATGGATAATAGATTTAGCTTCATTTTTACAAAAATGGATACATTTTTGTTTCTGAAAGTTGTGTCATGTTTTTCCATATACTACCAATGAATCAAATGATCAATTCTGAATTGATATCTCATAACCATATGGTGAGGCCAACAAGTATTATAATTTAATTTATTGTAAAATTTACATTTAAACAGTGCAGTTTAAAAATCTCACTGGTATATTGTCAATTGTGTCCTTTAAACTAATCTGACCATTGACTTGAAATGTGGCATTGTGCATTACTATTTTCTTATTGTGAAAAATATTTTTTTATCAACTATGTTTAATTTAACATTGTAAACATTTTTATATTTAATTAAGATCTTATAATTTTCAATTTCCTTGATATTTAATTTTAATATTATAATAATGTTAATAGTATCACTTAAAAAAAATAATATAATAAAATTGCCTTATAAATTAGTTTATAGATTTATTAATTTACAGCTCAGAACTAGACAAGGTAGAGAGTATTTAACCGAAAGCACAACATTTGAGTCTGAGAGACCCATAGTGATACTTATTAGTCTTATTTTTTGGGTGTTTCGAACTAATTAATTTTTTTTAGATCATATAATTCATTTTTATATAAATAAATGAATGTGTATTGAACATATGATATGATATAAAAAGCAGACAAATAATTGTTACTGGCTCTGACACGTTTTACCTTAATCAGAGTTGAGCAAAAAGTATTCGATTGACGAGAGACGAATACATTTTTATTCCAATAAAAATACGACTAAACAATCCGAATACTTTTGTATTCGAATATTAAAAATATTATTACAATAGAATAAAAAATTAGCTGAATGAAAAATTCGTCCAATACAAAATCAGTAGAATACAATATTATTCGAATAACAACTATATATATACACACACAACAACTATATAAACTATTTTCATGTAAAATAAAAATAAAATCTGTTGAAATTTTGGTTCACTTGATTTTCTAACCCAA
>NW_027116220.1:11908-12438 GCF_000696795.3 Halyomorpha halys
ATATATTTTTTTTTTTTTTTTAATTTCACATATTCTTTACCATTTTGAATTCTAATCTATGAGGGTCCCATTACAAATTTTCAAACGAGAAGAAAACGAAAATGCTATCAATTTTATGATCGCACGCTTTCTGCGTCTTAAGAAACATTTCTTAAGACCAGAATATGAAAATGCTATCGATTTATTTTAACTTTTCTGATTTCTTACATATAAGAGTCCATTTTTATGTTTTGGGATATGGAGAATATGAAAATGCTATCGATTTTAAGATCGCATGCTTGCAAATCAATTTATTTTAACTACACTGATCTCTAATATACTAGGGCCCACTTATAGGTTTCGTAAGACGCAGCAAACGAAAATGCTATTGATTCTATGATCCCAAGCTAGCACGTTTTCTGCGACTCAAGGAACATAGAAGAGAACCTTAATATATTAGAAATCAGAAAAGTTAAAATAAATCGATACGCGATCTTAAAATCGATAGCATTTTCATATTCTGCTTATCCCAAAACATAGAAATGGACCCT
>NW_027116220.1:12808-18611 GCF_000696795.3 Halyomorpha halys
ATATATGTACCGTCATAGGTTTGGCAGACAAAAAATGTCTTAATACGAATACAAAAGTATTCAGATAGTTAATCCTATTTTTTTTTCGTACGAATAGTTAATTATTCGTGTGAAAAAATCGCGAATACAAAAGTATTCAAATGGTTAATCGTCTTTTTTCCGAATAATTGATTATCCATAAATGAGTAGAAAATTCATGAATACAAATGTATTCATCTCTTGTAGATCGAATAATATTTGCCCAACTCTGACCTTTATCATATCTATAATTTATAAAGTAAGGTTAACCCTTACAAATATAATATATATACACAGGGTGTTCAAGAATCGACTGACACTCACATTTTGATTGAGTATTTTGAAATGAAACTTGGTAGGTCTCAGTTTTAATGAATGATAGTCCAGTCAACGTGATGTTTATACAAAATATATTTTTATATGTTTATACTATTTTTTTTTTTTTTACACTATTTTGGTGATGTCTTCAAAAGTCCTGATGAATAGGATGTGAGCTTGAGCGTGAATACTGAAAAAAAGTTTTTTATTTTGGTTTTCAACCAACATCTTGAAAACAGTCAAGCCTTAGGAAAAAAAATTATATCAAAAATTGGAAATCTATATAATCTTGCTTAAAAAATGAGCATATTTTTGAAAATGTGTTCTATCAAACTTTTCTCCATATAAACAGGGTTTATACCTTCATATCCAAAACTATAAAAACAATGGTGATGCAATCAGAAACTTGCAACAATAAAAGATCTTTAATCAAAAAATAAATTTAAAAACATGTACTTTCTGAGAAAATTAAAATACAAAATGCAATTTAGGTTTTGAGAAATGTTAACTCATCTTAACCTATTTAGTGCTGCATATCACAGGAAATTTCATGGAATATACTGTAAAATGACACCTATTCCATATCTCTAGCTAAATTAAGGAAGCTTCTCCAACAATTCAAAAATTTGTTGTTTCTTGTTTTTTCACACATTTTAGGCACTTTACAGCTTTGCAATTGAAAAATGAGTGAACATCTCAATAAAATTTCACATTTTTCCAAGTCAATACCAATACATCATATGTGAAAAATTATGAAGAAAATTTGAGATGGTAAGGTTCAAAAGTGGCAAGTTTGTATGGAAGTTTGTGGGAACGGAAGGTGGACTACCTGAGGGCAATTTTCAATGTGTCAAGTAGCACTATAGCTTGGCTAGAAGCTAATGACTGGTGCCTAAGGTATAAGTTAGTGAGACAAACCATCTGGAATGCACCTCTATGCTCTACAAGCAGCCATACCCCTCAAGAATAGCACAGGAAAGGCAGGCACCAGTAGGTGCTATCTTTTCCGATATTCCCATCTGCCAAATCAATGATCAAGGTAAGACAAATAAATATTCAATATAAGTCGGCTACAGCTGAATTAGCTGAGTTACTTTCTGGGGTGAAATCCACCCTCATATTAATACAAGAGCCACAAAAATTTTTCCAAGTATATACCAATACAACATCTGTGCAAAATTTGAAGAAAATTTGAGATGGTAAGGTTCAAACATTAGTTGAGTTGATATGGAATGATTCTAGGACTATTGAAGGATTAGGGGGAACAGGTGGAAAAATCATCCACCCATCCCCATGTGAATACAATCCAAGGGCTTGCATCTGGGCCTCTAAAGACCTACAGATGCTGCCGTTCCCTCAGATAAATACGAGAGACACCAAAACCTTGGCATTAATAATTCAAGTTCGTATAAATATGATTAGAATGATAATAGTATCTTTTTATGTTCCCCTTAATCTAGATATCCTTATCAATATTTAGAAAGACTTCTCTATTACTCCTGAGAGGTAGATTTACCACTCTTAGTTGGTGGAGGTATTAGTGCTCACCAATTGTTGAGGGTATGTAGATATAACACTTGCCTCAGTCTGTATTAAAAAAACTTTGTTAAGACTAGAGGGTCACCTCAAACATAACATTATTTGTTCTGAAAAGATATCCGAGGAATACAGACTAGGATTTTTTCAGAGAGAGGCAGGAAGGTGATTCACTCTATGGTGGGAAGACTTTCCAGGTCACAGTTGGACATGGAATCCAGCATTCTTGAAAGAACTGTTATATCAGCCAACAAGGAAGCTTGTCCACTGAGAATAGAATGTAGTAAAAAAGTCAGATGGTGGTCAAATGAACTGATAAATCACAAAAAGACACAAGAAAAGCCTATAACAAGGCTTGGAAGACAAAGCTAGAGGTGGACTGGAATTCATACAGGACTGCACGCTGGAAGCCTCTCAACTCATAAAGCTATTAGGCAGTAATGTTCAACATCTATCAGGTATGATAAGGAAACCAGATGGGAAGTGGACCTCCAGCCTAGAGGAAATCTTGTTTGAGCCTATCATTATGGATGGGGTCATTAATTAAGTGGGCTGTGAGGGAGCTCGAGCCACATAAATATCCGAAGAATTACTTAATGCTCTACTTTCCTATATTAGTACATTGCTTACAGCCTCTCTGGCATTGGGATATACACCAGTCATGGAGGAAATCTTTGATAGCTTTTATTCCTAAGATTGGGAGAAAGGGATAGTATCACAAAATCCTAGCGATCTATAAGCCTATCCTCCTTCCTTTTTAGAATCCTGGTGAAGTTGGTAGCAGTTTATGTTACAAGCAAGGTGCTACCAATGAACTCCTTTCGTCCAAATAAGCATGCATATCTTCAGGGAAATTCTACTGAGACTACCATGCACTCCTAGGTAGGGAGGATAGAAAAGGCCTTAACACATTAGGAGTTTGTTTTAGGACTCTTTGTCGATGTAGAACTCTGATTACTAATAGGAGTTCTTATAGGTCATTGCAGACATAAAAAACATCTTAAGATCTGTGGAGTAGTTGATAATGAAACTTGTCACAAATTTGGTCAGGACCCAGAAACTACTCTATTTTATATATCAGATTGTGATCGGTACACGTCACTAAGATATAAACTTCAAGGCTCTCTTAGAATCTTAGTATATGAGGCTTCCTTCATAGATTGGTTGTTCCTTTTTAATTTTCATTAGAAAATCATAAAGATTCGACATAGAGGAATAGTCATTATAAGAATTATTTCATTGGTTTGGCAAAAAGGACCACTTGCCGGATACATTCCCCCCCAATCAGTACCAATACCAGTATCATCGTCAAGTGACCTGTAACTTTGGTGTCAAATTTTTAAAAAATCAGCCAGTAGTTTTGGAGGAAAGCAGAGATTAGCCAAACGTTGAGATATTGATTTTTTTAATTAGATTTTTGGATCGATAACTAAGGTTAATTATTGAAAATAATAAATCAAAAGTAGCAGTGATTAGTGAAATTATAGGAGACTTAAAACTTTTAATTCTGGTATTTTTCACTTAGATCATCCATGAAAATCGTATGTAGTATGTTCACTATTACTAAAAATTTATAGTCTAAAATGATACTTACTAGTGACGATGATTGTAAAATTTGACTATTCCCAAAGTTGAGCACATAATGAAAAATAGCAATATTGGATCTAGTAAAATATACTGAGTTAAAGTTAACACACCTACATCTGAAACAGCATTAAATAATAGATAATAATTAACACACTACCAGCCTTATAAAATTCTTCACTTTTATTGTACAAAATTTGTGGCTGATTGTAATAAATTAATAACACAAACAATACAAATAAAGAAATAACTAAGACATAGATTATGAAACTGCAATTCTTTTTAAACATAAGATAACATTGGGGTATAGAGGGCTTGAACTATAATCTAAACATACTCTATAATTACATAACGTAAAGTGGGGTGTCTGTGGTACAGTTGGGTTGGCTATGGTACAACATTGTTTTTCACATTTGAAATTTTCTTGGGGGCTTGAAAAGATGTCTAGTGCTAGAGGTTTCATGAGATTGCTAAAAGGTTGTCCCAGCAGTACCAACAGTCCGATTAGTATCTCTTCTTTTTCCCGATCATGTAGGATTTATTCGTAACTTCACAATAACACAATATTCAACATAATCATTCAAACTTTTGCTGCCGAGTCCTCTTGGATTGAGGAGTGCTCATCTGAGTAATTTTTTGTTGTTAATAATATTATTCTGAAGTGAATCCCGATTATAGACTGCAGAAAATGTTATTCCATGATTTTACATTAATTAAATACCAAAAACCTGTGCATTTTATGGAGGAGGGCTTCAGTATACTAGCTGTATATCATTTTTACTCTAGGGGTGATTATAGTACAAACTTACTCATATTGACCATGTTTTTACTCTTTTTACTGAACAGTAGAGAGTAAAGAAACACTTCATGATTGCAAGAATTAAGAGGATGTTCCTACAGGAATTATTCCGACTTAAAGATACTACAAAATTCCAGGGAAGAAGCTGTTCAAGGCCAAGAAAAAAGTGAATGAATTTGTTTCTGGAGATGTAGACAGATGTTACAGGAGATTCTGATAGATGTCGCTGGGGTAATCCCAACATTTTTTATTATTCTTGGGTAGGACCCACATTTTGTTTGTAGATTACTATTCAAATATTAAAATAAAAATTTGTTCAACAAAAATAATGTGTTTTATGTACACCACTATTGTTTTCTTTAATATTTAAGATAATTTGATCTGCAAAAGATATTAAAATGGGGCTTTTGATAAATTGATAAATCCAATTAGCAAGGTTTCTTCAATTACGCTAAATTATTGAAAAAAAATTCATAAACTTTTTTTTTAAGGACTGAAACCTAGAACAGGGGTGGCCAACAAGTCAATCGCAATTGCCTGGTCGATCAGGAGGCCAGTTTTGGTCAATCGTTGATCGCTCACAATGTCTGGGGTTTGAATTCTGTGTACCATGGACTTTGAAGCGATTGTAGTAAACAAAACTTTCAAGCAATAGTTTCAGACATAGTTCATATGGATCATAAGTTATTAATTATTCATGTTCTTTTAATTTCCCTGGATGTGAGTTCTTTGGGCTTTAAGATAATTATTGTTGTTCTTTTTTTACATAGGTTGACAAGATGTATATTTGTATCTCATTAAAATCTGTACTCAGCAAGCTATTGATAGTTTAGCAAAAAGTAAATCATATTATTCTTACATGATATATTTACCTGGCCCAAAAAAAATGCGAAAATGAAATCAAATCATCAGCCATACTCTACAGCTTTATAACAAATTTTTTATATTTACGAACAAATAGTACAACAACTGATACATTGCACTTGATAAACAAATTAAATTGTATGTAAAGTTAGCCAAAATCTATATTGAAAAAGTGTTGGAAAATCAAATTTTTTAGGTAACGCAAGAACAGAATGCAGCTATTAAAAGTTTGGTCCAGAACTTTATTTTTTTCATGAGCTTATATCTTGAATACTTAATAAGTGTTGCGGCCAACATATGATCGGTAATCGACTATGTGACATACGATATAAAAAACAAAACAAATCCACTCTCTGTTGTTTTTTATACTGCAAACACACAGATTACTTCTTAACGTCTCACCGCACACACGTATCGTCTCTTTCATCTTCGACAGCTGAATCATCTTAGCCACGGCGGGCGGACTTCAACTCATCCTCCAGGAGGGCGGGGCGGGCGGACGTACGTCCCTTACGTTCCTACTTCCGCGAGAACATCCTCTCAGAGAAACCTCAACAGGGGCCCCACCAATCACCGGTGAAATAAGACCTTTTTTCTCTCTTTTTGTCTAATTAATTTAATTTTGTAATAGTTCTAAGATTTATTTTTTTTCTAGTTTGTATATTTTTTGTGTTCGATTAATTT
>NW_027116220.1:22016-22888 GCF_000696795.3 Halyomorpha halys
TTTAAATTATGTCCACATAAATTATAAGTTCTCTAATCGTTTTCATGCTAAATACTATAATGAAACATTCCCAATCAAAAATAAATGCATATAAGATCAATATCAACAGCCTTTTAGTCTGCTAAAAAAAAAATAAATAGAAAAATTAAATATAAGAATATAGTTAATAAACTTGAGTCTATGATGTATATCCTTGTATTTCATCTCTATAGGTTATAATTACTCCATATATTAATATTTCATAAATCATAGTTTATACCTTTATGTCCATAACATATATGTTTTAAATGAAACTGATTTTTTTTTCATATTCTAATCATTTATTTAATTATTTCCTTTTTTCCTTTTAACTTTAATTTTATTATAATTAAAGAAGAATATTAAAATTCTTAATTTCAAGTGTTGCATGCATTATATTATTCGCATTGCATACGGATTTTTTTTTTCACCACGCACTTCTTTCATGGTTGTGTCGCAGCAGAGAGGAGAAAAGACAATAATGATTGTTGTCTTTTCTTTTCTCTAACATATCTTTAAACAATTAAACATTTCTAATGATGAACAGTATATAAACCTAAGGCAACAATCATGCACTTGATATTATAAAAGTCTTTGAGTCACTTGGGAACATCTATGCTCATGCCTGTCCCGGGTAGAACACTTGTCAACACAGACACACTTTTCCCAGTGGTTTAATGGATACAAGACGTTGAAGGGTCAAAAACCATTTAAACCAGATATCGGTAGAAAAGATTACAGGAGTATTCGGTTCCCAACCCTTCTCGGAGTCAATGGAAGATGGATACTTCGTGGGCGAGTTGTCTACTGACTGCCGAGTAGAGAGGACGTGTGCAGAGATAGTTAAAGTTTTC
>NW_027116220.1:27448-44837 GCF_000696795.3 Halyomorpha halys
AAAAAAAAAAAAAAAAAAAAAAAAAAAGGATACTTCGTGGGCATAGTAACTAATAGTCAATGAGGAATAAGATTCCAAATTTCCAAAATATTAATACTGATATAATAGTACTTTACATCTGGTGTCATAGATAACCAGAGAAATAAAAAAAAATTTTGTTTCACATATTAAAACAGCTTAAATGGAAATGAAAATCTGAACTGCTGCAACCATGAAAGGTCAGGGGTTCAGAACTTTGTAAGAAAGTACTGTTTCTTGAACAAAGGTTATAAAAGAGGTTTTTTTTTTTTTCAAAATCACACTCAACCACCAAATTTTTCCCCAATTAAAGGGTACCCACTTCATAGAGGAACCTTGGGACCCAGGAGGGCCACCAAACTCAAGGGGTTGACTCGTGGTTACAGTAAAAGAATAAATAATTAACTGCTACAGCCAGGTTCGAATCCAGGACCTAGGAGTTAGTAGCATGGCACCTTACTCACTGAGCTACACTGCTCCCAAAAACAGTTTAAATATAATAATAAATTTTTAAAAAAAGTACATAGAAACATAAATAAATGGATTAAAGTTAATATAACATTTATAAAAAAAAAAAATTAAAACAACCTATGTCATGTGTAAGAAACAAAACTATATTTACATGCAGCACAACTGTACTAAAATGTTTCAAATTATAGTAATCATTAATTTTATAACTACAAGGCATGTCCAGAAAGTAAGAGTCATGCTGTCATGTCATGCTCAATGAATTCGTTTTCTAAACGTTGGCAACACTGAGGGATAGTGGGGGCCTACTGGACACAATGAGCACTGGAGACCCCATGTCAGTATCAAAACAAGTCATGTAATACTATGAGTTTTTGTGAAATAATTCAATAAGAAATCCTTCCAGATGCTTGTGGAAGGAAAAACTTATACTGGAGGAGGGCTAATGGATGGAGTAAAGGGGGGACAAGAGAGGGAGATGGGTGCGGGAATCTCTCCACACTCTATAAGGAAAAACTGAGTGATATTGCATCAGTAATATGCAGCTCAGACTGATAAAGTTGCCGAATCAACCTAGGTTACCAAGACCTTAACTTGACTATTAACTCTAGCCATTCTGCTAACTGTAGCAACATGAGGTGGACACAGCTGCATCTTAGGAGGCACTACAGCCTGCTCCACTTTGATCTGAGGCCTAGAGGAGGCATAATAGAAGAAAAGCGAAGCTTACATATGGAAGAGCCATCCTGTGGGTCAGGAGCCATGGCTGCAAGGCTTCTCCCAGAGTCAGGCATGATGTTCTCATGGGGAAGACTCCAAAACATACATCTGCTTTAGTGTGACGGGACAGCCCCTGGATAAGGTGGCAAAGGCTGCAAGGTTCCCAATGGAGCTGGCAGTCGGAACTGCAACACCCCGAGGGCATACACCGAAACACAGCAGTTTGGCCACTGCGAAGAGACTGGGCTCAGTAGCTGGAACTGCAAGGTTTCTCAGAAAACCAGTAGCTAAGGCGGCTGAGCCCAGAGGGCAGACCCTTAACTAAGCAGAGACAGGCTGCAGAAAAAAGGATAGGAACTCCCCTGGGACTTCTGCACAAAGAAACCCAGGGGAATGTAAGGCAAGTCCAAGAGCAAACTAGTGAGTTTGACGTTGCAATTGTGCCTAGCAACTATTCACAAACCTAACTTACCAAGGCATACTGTAGTTTACTAAAGGAAAAAATTACTAAACTCCTTGACATATTAGATGAGCGTTTGGAGCGTTCCACCCATGGCGGTTTTGGCTACAGGATGGGTGGAATGTCCTTAAATGCATCAACCAACCTACTAGAGACTGGTTACCTACTATTATCCCCAATATTAACATTGGGGAAGGTATTACCCTTTGCACTAGAGACGCTAAGGAGCTCTTTAAATTTGCAAGGGTGGCAGAGTTTTTTCCTGACAGTAGGCTGCCAGATGAAGCATTCCTTAGGAGGCTCCGGGTGAAGAATAGGGAGATTGTGGGAATCTGCATGTTTTGACTGGACCTTCATCAAATTTTAAGTTATGAAGGAATTAGATCCAGGTCTAGGTATTATATCAGAAGGGGTTTAGTTAGATAAAATGATATTGAGAAAAATTAATAAATTCAAATAAAATGATAAATAACTGGTGGAAGAGGGAGGCCGAAAAGAATACAATAAGGTTAGATTGGTAAGTAAAATTTAGATATGGGGAAAAGTAGTCTATAGGTGAGATGTCATGAGGGTCGCCATTTGGGTTGGTAGAAAAGATCTTACTTGTATTACTGGGTGCTTGCTGTCTGCCCCATATGTTATGGGTCACCTGATGGATGATGTGTCCCTGCAGCTCAACGGAGAAAGGTGGCCATTCTCTGGGCTGTGCCAGTTACAGCGCTTGATGCTGACTTCTTAGTCAGACATAGTTAGTTGGCTGTGGTACCAAGAAGAGGGCTTTTTCAATCCTCCTGAGCACACCCTCACTCCCGTTCGCCCTCTTATGGTCTAATTATCCACTTACACTCTAGGTAGTGCTGGGTTACGTGGATGTCCTAGTGGCATATAGTGCCCCCCTCTAGTCTTTATGAATATACAGTCCAGCGATATAACACTCAGTCTATCAATATAAAACCAACACATAAATGATATTCCTGTGGACTGAACACTGCAACTGGAGTGTTCACCACATCAAAGACCAGGAGAAAGGGTTCTACGCTGTGCTTAGAATCCCGGTATCCAGTATTGAATGCCTGAGGGCACAGTGCATGCAGATTGGAATATGCCTGTATATGGTGACCCTCAGGCATATTCATAAGACAGCCCATTGAAGTGGAATCCGAGGAGGTGCCACCTCTGTCTGAGACCTCTACAGGAAGTGGAGTAGTGCTTGCGCCTCCACTAATCACACCCTTCAGTGGGGGTGAGCCAAAGGTTCCAGTGGAAGCTGGACCTGAAGGTGAATCCCTGACAGCAGCCCAGCCCGAGGCTCAGCCCTCGGTCGTCGAGAATTCATCTCAACTATGAAGCTGCTGCAAATTAACCTTCACCATTGCACTGCTGTGTGTGGTGCATTGCAGAAATACATTAGAGGTGATGATATTTAAAAGTAATTTAAAACTGCTGCCTCTTTGGAAACTTTGTAACAGAGACCTTTCAGCAGCTCATCCAACCCCACAAGGGGATTGAGGATAGGCAGGTATCACGATATTAGTGTGATATCTGACCTACGAAGATCGAACCTCCACAACTGAGCTTGAGAGGATAATGGAATATTGGGAGACTCAAATCCTAGCTGCCCTAAACGCCAACGCACACCACAAGCTATGGGGCAGCTCCAACACCAATCCTAGAGGTGAGAAAATTTTAGAATTTGTAATTAATTTTGATGTTGACAAACTTAAAAGGGGCAGGAAACCTATCTTCTGTAATAGGGTCAGGTTTGAAGTTATTGCTATTGCGCTGGCAACACGTCACATTAGTCAAAACGTAGTTAAATGACATACCTCTAACGAAGAGTCATATTCAGATCATAAATACATCAGATATGACCTATCTGTTGATATGAGATGGGATGCGGATATAGGAATTCCAGACATACAGACTGGAAATCCTACAACTTGCATCTCACAGAGCTAACCAGATGCTGTCTAAGAGTAATACAAAATACCTGGCATCTGGAATGTCTTAATGACTCACTGACGGATACTATTGTGAACTCGTACCACTGAAGTGATCCTGTCTGTAAACAAACATCCAACAGGAATGTCTCCTGGTGGAATAATGAACTCAATAAACAAAGAACTCTCATTAGAAGGATATTCAATGCTGCTAAAAGATCTGGCAGATGCTATACCTAAAAGAAAGATCTAACAGAGTACCTCAAATTGGTTCATAAAGCCAAAAGACCAGTGTGGAGGAAGTTTTGTCTTGAGGGTGATGGTACTGGCTACATGCGGCCTAAATAAAATTCTTTCCAAGCAATCAAATACTGGACTATTGGGTGCGCTAAAAGTGAACTAGCGAGATCCCGCTTCCCTGATAGCGAGTTATTAGAGAACAGGAATAGCTAGCAAATACTATACATTCCAAACAATTTGCCTACTAAAACAGGGAACTTTGGTGAGGTAGCCCTACAACTTGGTCTCTAAGATTGAAAGATCACGATTGGCATCTTCGCTGACATCGAAGGTGCATTTCACAAAACTCCTTATAGCATCATTAATGGCAGGCTAAGGAATAGAGATATAGATCCCATTGTATCCAGATAACTTCCATCCTGGAACATAGGTTCCTCAAATCGGAGCTGGGGGATTCCGAACGGTAGATCAGACCCAAACGGGGCTGCCAGCAGAGTGGTGAGCTCTTTTCCTTACTGTGGTCCTTGGTCATTGACTCCTTGCTGACAACCTTAAACACTGCAGGTTACTAACTATAGGATTATGCAGATGATATTGCAGTCCTGATTGAAGGAAAGTATCCTGTATCACGTACTTTTAGATTTAGCACAGACTTCAGCTAACATTTTGGCGGGGTGGTGTAAGAACAACGGTAGAGAAAGGTAACAATTAGATCACCTACACTGAATGGGATCCAGATAGACCAAGTTAAAGAGGTGAAACACCTGGGGGTTATTCTAGATCACAAGTTACAATGGCACAAGCATGTGCAGGAGAAAACTAGAAAAGCCATCAAATGCCTATGGGTCTGCAGGCGTGCAGTAGGCAAGAGTTGGGAGCTTAAAACTACAATGGTATATTGGCTTTAAAAATTACAGCCATCAGACCAATGGTCTTATATGCAGCCCTGGTATGGTGGCATAGAGCCAAAGCAGAGGCTCACGTGCCCGATGATTACTGGAGCTATGAGCACTACCCCTACAGCAACAATTGAGGTCATGCTCAGTCTGACCCCACTGCACCTAGATATTGAAACACAAGCTCTAAACACTATGTATAGGCTTGTTAAACAAGATGCTAGATCCAATGCCTTGTTTGCAGGACTTGGAAAGATAGTTCAGTGGATAGATGAGAATAGGGTGGTTTCCATGCACTTGGACTAACAAATCTACAGTTATAAAGGCACTAGACTAAGTGTTAAGCTCCTGGCGTAGGGACTTGGCGGCCCCATCGCCCGGTCATTGTACCGCAAACAGCCACTGGCCCTCCAGGTTGGGGGACCATAAATTCTGACACTCACACAGTACACTATAACAGCATACAACAACACCAAGGTTATTCACAGTACACACCCAAGGATCACCTTTCCTAGGTAGCCGCCCCGAAGGGAAAGTAGGTCTGGCTACTTAAAGGGGATGATTTCCCCACCGGACACCTAGTGCCAGGTGAAGTGCACGCCTGTCCAGATTAGCAACTGGAGGAGCACAGTACTGCAAGCTTTTTCAGTGAGGTGGGGTTGAGAGCTGGGTTGGCTGCAAACCTACTCTAACACCATTCAAAAAACATTTCAGACCTTTTCAAAAAACAAAACACACTGGATGATTTAAAAGAAGAGCAGCCGAAAGTGCCAGCTGTGATGGAAGTAGATGGAGAGCGGTCTTCTCAGACCGAAATCACAGAAGAAGACATTAGCTGTGAAGAGGGAGTGAGTTGGGTGCTAAGCCCAGGCGTGACAGGGTGGTGCGGCAACACCAACTCCCCTCTAGCCTTCCATGTCTAAGGGAGGACTCGAGTGATGAGCCCACTCTACTTCAGTCGACCTCGTCGACTGAATCAGAACAAGGAAGGCTACAGCTAATAAGACACAATAAGGCTGGCCCAAGCAGCATGATGCCCAGAGTGGAAGGAGAGGTGTCAAAGGCTGCCAACATAGACAGGGCAAAACAAAAGAAGAAGCTCTATAGAAAGAGGAAAAGGAGGGAGGAGGCCTTACAAAGAAAAGCTGAAAGGGAGGCCATCAGACTGAGGCACCAGGCTCCTTCTGAACAGGCTACCCAAAGGCAGCCTAAAAATACTGGGTGCCCGAAGGGCCCCTCTCCCTTGGCTGTGACCGGGTGGGCAGACCAGTGAAAGCTTTCGAATCGATTCAGGAGGGGGACGAAGGGGAGGCTATGGAGGGCCTTCTCCAAGTCCGTGCGAAAAGACAGAGACCAGTGGACTCACCACCTGCCGACACCCACCGACAGGACAAGAAGAGGGTCAAATCTATTGGGGAGTCCAACAGGAGGACCAGTGACCCTGTCACTGGACCTTCTACTCTGCAGGAGGGAAAACCCAAGACTTACAAAGAAGTGGGGCTGCGAGCTCTCCAGGTAGTCATTATGGGGAGCAAAAAGGGTGCCTCCATTACACAGGAGGAAGCCCTACTTATTCTAAGGCTCCTCATCTCTGAGATCGAGATGAGGATGAATGAGCCACGTCCTAGGAGGAGACCACTGGCGTTCGACAACTCCGGACTCCAGCTGGATCCAGGTTGGTTTCTCCTTGTATGTTCTAATGAGACGAGAGACTGGCTTCTCGAATAGGTACCTCCCAGAGACCGAAGGTTTGTGGTGAGGCGGTCCCCCGATAAAATTGTTAGTGGGTTGGGAGCCGAGGTGATCGAACCCGGCAGATTGGTTCAGCTTCTCGAGTACCAGAACGAGGACCTGGTAGGATCTGAACAGTGGCAGTTTGTGGGTGCGGAAGGCTATCCACACCACCTTAGAGCAATATTCAAAGTGCCGAGTAACACGATCGTTGGAAGCTAATGACTGGCGGTTGAGATACAAGTTGGTTCGACTGACCGTATGCAGAGCACCGGTCTATTCAACAAAGAGCAGCCACCCCCCTCAGGAGGAGCAAAGGAAGGGTAAGCGCCAATAGATGCTAGACTTTCCAATATTCCTCCTCATCGGCCACATCAATGATCAAGGTAAGACAAATTAATATTCAACACAATAAGTCAGCTACTGGAGAATTAGCCAAGTCACTTTCGGGGGGTCAAATCGACCCTTGTACTAATCCAAGAACCTTACTGTTATAGAGGGACTATTAGAGGATTAGAGGGTATAGGTGGAAGGATAATCCGCCCAACCCCATGTGAAGACAACCCGAGGACTTGCATCTGGGTTTCCAAGGACCTTCAGGTGCTGCCTCTCCCTCAGCTTAATACCAAAGACACCACGACCATGGAACTAAACATCAAGGTTGGTATTAATAAGATTAAATTGTTAGTAGGATCTGTTTATGTCCCTCATAGCTTAGATCCACCCTACCAATACTTCTCCGGTACGCTAGGGAGGTAGATTTACCACTCTTAATTGGTGGAGATATTAATGCTCACCACCTATTGTGGGGAAGCACAGATACCAATGAGTGAGGCAAAGCCTTGCTGGAATTTTTAGCCTCAATAGACTTAGAAATACTTAACAGAGGGGGCAAAGCAACCTTTGTTACAAGAGCTAGGGGCGAAGTTTTAGATATCACGCTGGCCTCAAGCAGGATTAAAAGCCTTTGTAAAGACTGGAGGGTCACCTCAGACATAACACTGTGTCTGACTGTCTGTGGGTGTCTGACCATAGGTTGATCTCATTTGGGATTATAGCTGAGAAACCTCTACTCAAAATGAAGAGAAACCCGAGAAATACAGGCTGGCGTCTGTTCAGAGAGAGGCTGGAAGGCGACTCACACTATGAGGTGGAAAGACTTTCCAGATCACAGCTAGACATTGAATCTAGCCTACTTGAAAGAATAGTTATATCAGCCTATGAGGAGGCTTGTCCATTGAAAAGGGAGCTTAGTAAAAAAGTCAGATAGTGGTCAATCAAATTTCCCCAGATTAGGGCTCTTAGTTCTTACAACCTCTCTAGCATTAGGATATATACCAAACTTGGAGGAAATCACTAATAGCTTTCATTCCTAAGATTGGGAAGGAGGACTATAGTGTCGCTAAAGCGTATCGACCCATTAGTTTATCCTCCTTCCTATTTAAGATCCTGGAGAAGTCGGTGCCAGTTTTCCTTAAAAGCAAGGTGCTACCAACCAACCCCCTTCATCCAAGACAGCACGCATATCTCCAGGGAAAATCGACTGATACTGCACTGCACTCCTTGGTAGGAAGGATTGAAAAGGCCTTTTTATATAAGGAGTCCGCTCTAAGACTCTTTTTCGATGTAGAAGGGGCATTCGATAAAACAAGGCCTGAGGCAGAGTGTAAAGCCTTATTAGACATTTCTGCCCTGAATGCAATTCAGATGGGTCAGATTTGTCCTTAATAATAGAATTATTGTAGTTTTGGAAGACGGTACTAGGCTACAGGCGCAGGCAGTAACTGGATACCCTAAAGGGAGTTGCATCTCACCGTTGCTATGGTGCCTAGTTATGAATAGCTTATTGAGAAGACTTGAGGATGCTGGGATATTCGCGCAAGCTTTTGCTGACGATGGAGTGATCCTCATTAGTGGAAAGTTCATGAGTACTTTCATGGAACTTATGCAAGTCGCATGTAACGTAGTACAGACATGGTGTACTGAAATGAAGCTTTCAGTAAACCCATCAAAGACAGAGTTGATTCTATTTACCAGGAAGCGGAAATTGGGCATATTTCAAACCCCGATTTTCTTTGGCAATCAACTTCAAATAAGCCAAAAGGTCAAATACCTCGCAATTAGTTTTGACGCAAAACTGAACTGGGAATCTCATTTGGCAGAAATCAAAAGAATTCAATTGTGACCAATGAGCTGGTGAAAAAATACAGGGCCGATGCCACCAAGGGAATTTTTAATTCGTTTGGTTAGGACATGTTGAACCACCCAGCTTACTATCCTTTCTTGATGCCTTCAGATATTCATCTTTTCACCTTCCTGAAGAATCACACGGGTGGAAACAAATTTTGAACCAATAAGGAATAGAAACAAGAGGTCTTGTAGTGAGCAAAGGAGATAGTGAGACAGTTCTATAAAGAGGGCATCAAAAAGCTTATTCCACAACTTACAACTTGCATAGCATGGGAAGATGATTTCGAAGAGTAAATAAGTAGCATACATACCTTCAATATCTTGTAATTTAAAAAAAAAAAAATTTTCGAACAAAAAATTGAGTACTCTTATTTTCTAGAAATGCCTCCTAATACATATAATTTAAGTTTACTTTGTACTTTTTTAGTAAGTGATAGAAAAAGAAAATCAGACATGCACTGCCACTGGCTGAAAATCACAAAGGAACAATTCTAGTTTCGATAACAAGACATGTGAATCAAATAATTAATTTAAATGAACAGTAAGTGATATTTAGTATCATAAATTTAAACATTTTGTTAGCTTTCCTAAACTAAAAAAAAAAAAGTAAGTATAAATCCATCACATGAAACTTGAATTAAAATTTAAAAGGAACATCAGGCATTATTTTAGTTATTGATCCTCTAAAGAAACGTCTGTTGATAAATAAATTAACAATTAATAAATAAAGTAATTAAAAGTAATGAGAGTTTGTTATTAATTAAAATTTAGGTATCTCATAGTAAATAGTATTTAGTATTTTTCAAACTAAAATCTCTTTTGATTGTTGATTAACATAACATCAATTTTTAATTACATTTCAAACCGTTATTACAATACTGAAATTACAATTTAAAACTATTATTTTTTTTTGTTAAATTATTACATTAATAACTGTGCAAAGCAGTATTTTTATTATTATTAACAACAAAAAAATAATAAATTTAAAAGATTACACAAAAAAATAAATAAAAAAAGTCATGAACAAGAAATTATTTGACAACCAAATACAATACAGGTTACAACTCACCACAAATTATAAATATGGAAGCCATGCATGATGCTGACAATGAAAATGTCAATTCCCAAACAATTAGGAAAGATATGGGTGCAATGGATGCTCCTAGAAAAGCACAAAACTAAAAAACAAAACAAAAAAAATACACAAAAATTAAACAAATTAAATTAAATTGGAATACAAAATGGAAGGTGAATATCTTTTACCATTCTCATCCCTGCATAGTTAGTATCATCATATTTATCGCCTGGCTTATCGAATGGAAAATTTCCATCATAACCTGACATATAACCAGAAAGAGCTATCAGCATCTACAACACATCAGAAAATAATAATTATTTTTCCATTAAATAAAATTAATATACTTTTGCTAAAATTTTATTACAATTGATTACAATAATAAAATTATTGTTGGTTTCCAATACAGAATGAATCCCACTGAAGTCTAAACTGGCACAAAAGTTATTCTTTAGATAAAGTACAGAAAGGTTTTATTGGGGTAGTCGTTTTTGGACCTGGTGGTCTTTTTTGCCAAATCCAGGTGGCAAACTTGGAGTTGCCCCCACATAACCAAGGTGTGTAAAGATTCATTTCTTGGGATCACTCGGGATGCCTGAAGTATAGCAGGAGCAGGTCCCGATGTAAACATTTGGTGCAATCCATGTGAGGATTGAACTCATATAAAAATCATGAGACTTATGAATATTTAATGAGGTAATTGTGAGACATTTCGCCCATTTACACTGGCTCATTTTACTAACAGTGAAATAATTTATTTAATTAACGTACTGTTAATTATTATTAAAGGCGTACAAATTTGGATTTAAAGAAAGTAGATTTAAAGAGACGGGGGAGCCTGTTTGTTGTTAGGCTTAATCCTATATCGTATATACTGGGTGCAACTAAAGACATTTAAAGTTAATGCATCCACTGAATGATAACGTGTTTATAGTATATGTGTAGTTGGCTATTTATTCATTTGAATTTATCGATTTTAAAAATAATTTGTGTATATAATTTATTATTAGTGTTATTTGCATGGGTGTTTGATTGAATGTGTATTTATTGTGTGAGTGTTGTTTATTAATATATTGTTATTTCTAAAAGTTAGAGTTTTATTGTCTATTTATTTATTCTATATTCATTTATTTATTTATTAATTACATATTTCACGTTTAATTCGTTCACCTGTTATGATTATTTACCTAGCGTAATAAAAATAAAATAATAATCGTGCTTTACACTTCGATCGTGAATCGCTAAAACTGTCACTACATATTATTTCATTCATTTTGATTTGAAAAAAAAAATGGGTTCAAATGACCAGTCGGATGCCGACATCGATAGGGTTCGGTCGCTGGAGCGCAAGCTGCGACGCGTTAGGCGGGGTCTTCTCAAATTAAGATCTATTGCACTCGTCACCACCACGGACGATGACGCGTTCATCAATTTCGAAGTTGATTATGACGAGCCCAAGACCCTTTGGGCCGAATTCAAGTCAATTTGGGATGAGTTGGATTCCGTATACGCATCCCAGGGAGCTTCAGCGATGCGTGAATTTGGAATTGGTGGATTGGGAAACCGGTTACGACCTAGTCCGGAATGATATGCGACAAGCCGAGGTGTGGTACCACAAAATTAGGGCTCAACGCGATTCCACTGCTCAGGGGGCCAAACCGGGCTTTGCCGCAACGACGTACCCAATTCAACTGCCCAACATTCGGATCCCGGAGTTCGACGGTGAGCTATCCTCTTGGCCGCGGTTTCGGGACACTTTCATCGCACTTGTTCACGACAACACGCAATTGGCTCCCGTGAACAAGATGCACTATTTAAAGAGTGCCCTTAGTGGGAAACCCGCGTCGCTGCTAGCCGGATTCCCTTTCGATGCCAGCTCCTATATCAGCCGGCTTGGGACGCGCTGGGGCGTGAATATAATAATCCGCGCGTTCTCACTTCAAGATGCCTGCAAATGGTCTTGAACCACAAATGCCCTACGTCTGGTGGTGGCCACGCGAAGTACGCATCATATTTGGCCGAGGTAGGTTAGGAAGGTCGAGTCGTTTCGGACACTGGCATTAGAGGACGAAACGGATGTCATTCTTTCCACACTGGCTCTCCGAGCCTTGGACCCCGTCACCTGACGGCACTTTGAGCTTGCCCATGCAAGCAGCGAATTCCCCACCGCGTGCAAGCTGTCTCACGAACTCAATATGCAGCCTCATTCCGATGCTTCACGTGCTAATCCCGTTGGTAGAGGAAAGGGCGGAGTCTCCTTGCTTGCCAGCAAAGGCGGCACGAAGGACCGTGTTTCTCCGGATCCATCCGGGTCGCCACCTAGGCGCACGTTTCTAGTGAAATCGGGCAGATCGGGACGTCGTCAGTCACCCGGCACTTCTTCACGCGGGAAATCCGTCTCTCCCGGCAAAGAACATTGTGCCCGTTGCGAGGGGCGACACCTCTTGGGGGCGGTGCTTCCGTTTTCTAACCTTGACCCCTCAGGAGCGTAACGACTTTGTCAAGTGTGCCGGAACTGCCTGAGGTCGGGTCACCACGCGTCGAATTGCCCTTCGGAGTTTACGTGTAAGTTCTGTCACGCCAAGCACAGCGTACTGCATGTAGAGAGCCAATCGGGTTCCCTGTCGCTTTAACTTCGCCGAAGTCCGCGGATTTTGTTGGTCATACCCGTGTTACGTCCGGGCCTCATGATTGTTGTTCGGAGGCAGTGATGGGAACTGCGTGTGCCGTATTGCACGGGTCTAAGCATTCCGCGCCCGCACGGCTACTACTCGATTCCGGCAGCCAGTACACCTTTGTTACTGCCAAACTCGCGACGAGGATTGGCGGCCAATTGCAGCCCTTCGACGGAAAAATCGCCGGTTTAGGATGTACTCAAGTCGCCTACATCCAGGGTTCGATGACGTTCAGGCTTCGGCTCCTTGTCGATGACACTACGAACTTCAAGGTCCGTGCGCTCGTTGTCGAACGTATCACCTCCGACTTACCCAGGCGTCCGATTCCTTCGCGGGTAATCAGAGATTTGTCGCGCCACGTTTTGGCTGATCATTCTTTTGGCATTCCCGGCCACATCGATTTGCTCATAGGCGTTGACCTATACCCCCACCTAGTTACTGGTGCTCCCACTAAGGCCTTCGGGGATGGTCACCTATACCTCCTGCCGACGGTACTCGGTAAAGTCGTTATGGGGACTAGCTCGGACAGCACTTCATTCATCGGCCTCTCGTTTCTCATACAGGAAGATGCAACCGCTTCGAGTCGAACCAATCTCGGTACAGTTAAACGTAGGCGCCCACACCGTCGCAAACGGAAAACCAACCGTTCCGAAGCATCCTCACACCTCGCAAAAGCGTCACGGCTAGGTCTCGTTGTTTTCACGTTCCCCAACGCACCTACGCGTCGCTGTACAATATCACTCTCTCAGCATCATACGTTAACTGAGCTTTCTGTCGTTAAGCTTGGGTTTTTCAGGGTGGGCGGCAGGATTTTCTCTCCATGAGAAAAGCGTTTAGTCCCACTTTCGCCATTCGTCTTGTATAAGGCGACAAGCATATTTCACGATTTCGTCGCAGCGGTGCGTCTAAGCTGAGGATAAATCGTAATCAGCATTTTCCAATTTACGACTTCGCATTTCAATCGCAATTGATCTATGGCAACTATACTTTCACATGTAAATATAAATTCGTTATATAATAGCCAATTTTTGTTTGTCTCATGCATGCCTTCTGATTTTAATAAATCTAACGTGTAATGTTTTATCTTGTACATAGGACGTGTTCGTTTCATTTTTGCAATTCATTTTGTATATTGTGCATGTTATGCATGGATCGCCTTCGTTTTAAAAGTTAATATTTTTATTATCGTTTTTGTTGCCTACGGGCCCACTTTTCTTGAGCCGGGTTATTTACATATTCTTTTACGGCAGACTGCGCCTTCCCCATCTCTGTGCATTTCTCATAATAAATCCGGCTGAGCCAAATTTAGGTGGGCGGTATGTCGGATTTAAGTAATCCGAATTTTGCGGTTATTTTTTGGTTTTATATAAAGTCGGGGTCGGGGGTCTCATTTTTTGATGCCCTCCCCTTGCCGCGGACGCCGGAAGACCCCGAAGACGCTGCGATTGCAATGCCACCCCAGCCTAAGCACCATGCAAGCAAGGACCTGGCCTACCCCTACCATCACGCCAGAGTCCAGGACACGCTGGCCAGCCACGGAGGAACAAAGACGTCTTTCAGGCACCAGGCGAATATTCATGGTCTTCACCATATTCGCCTACCGTACACCTCAACGAGGGAAGCGGCCATAGGACGCGGAAGTGACCGCGACATCGAAACTTCCAACAGTCACTCAGATAAGCCAATTCAGTCTATGAGACCCCAATGTTCTGTTTTATATTATTATAGATAAATCATTTAGAGTAACACAATAACCCAGTTTGCTCCTCCAGGGAATTAACTTTGAAACTAGAGACAAAAATATATATGCATGTTATCGCCAGAAAAGTCTCACAATTTTCAGCCCCCTTTTCCACACTAATAATTTTAATAATCAACGTAAAATAAACTCGGGATACCTGAAGAATAGCACGAGCAGGTCCCGATGTAAACGGGTGTTTTTTTAAAAAGAAAAACCACACCCATGGCTGGCTAAAACCTGAATTTTTTTTAAATGCTTTTACTTAGCTCCTCTGCTAAACCCTCCACACCCGCCCTCCATGGTAGCCTTGCTTATCCGACTTTTTAAACAGACAATTATAGCGAGAAGGTTGGTCAAAGAACGAAATGTCACCATATCACAAGAGGAGATTATAATACAAAAAAGCCAATCCATCCCCGCCGGACCCGCCCCACTAAGACCCCAGGGAGCGACGGTCCTATATCACTTTAGAAATATTAGCTTAAAACAGGAAGAGGAGAATTTAAGATAGTTAAATTGAGAAATATTTAAAAAAGGCGTAAAATTGAAACCCTCCACACTCGCCCTATGTGGTAGCCTTACTTATCTGAATTTTTTAAAGAGACAATTATAGCAAGAAGGCTGGTCGAAGTACAAAATGTCACAATCTCACAAGAGGAATGTCTCATCCTGGGACTCCACGCAGGGGTGCGTAGTTGATATTTAGTTTCAGGGCGTTCACCCATTCTGGCCCCGAGAGTACCTGCTTCTTACATACATATCTATTAGCTTTCGGGGTCTCTTTGAAATGGTGAACACCAATACCGTGCCACCTGCATTTGGCCCATTCTTCGAAAGCATTCTCACGCAACGACTGCCATAGAGCTCTCACACTTTGGTGACCCTCAGCCACCTCCAGTCTATTGGCACATGCTGCGATTTTGGCTTCGTAATTGAATTTAGACTGGAATAGGGCATCCAAAACATTCGACAGTCGCTGGGCAATGGACCAATGCTGCAGTGGAGCTTCCCATTGACAGTGGATCAGACCCAGTCCTCGATACCTCCTGGGTGCGTACAGCATCGCCGACAAGGTGTTAGTGGGGAGCCTGATGATGGCCTTGATACTCCTGCAAATATTGGTATCAATGCTCTCCAATATCGCAGGACGTATCTTTGTAAGGGGAGCATTCTGGAGAGGGTAAACAAGGCCTTGGAACAAGTACTGGCTGACAACATTGATCGTTTGTTCGGGCTCAAGCAGGCACAAGCTCACCAATTTAACAAGGTTATTAGTTAGATTTGTCACCACCTCTTCTCCAAATACTAGCTCTCTCGAGAATGAATATATTCCAAGTGTCCTCGGCTTTTGCCGTTAGGATAACCTACGTATTCTCAAGGAAGAGCTTTGTTGACCGCAGCTCTCCTTTGTCTAATGTGATACCCACACTTTTCTTTGCATTTATTGCCAAACCAATCTCCGCAAGCAGCATCTGGACACTATTTATTATTCTTTCCGCAGAACCCCTGTCACGCGCTATCACAGCCTGATCCCTGTGAGGACCACACTCTCTTGGTCACTTTTCAGGTCATAACCAAACTTATTAGCAAACTTCTAATCACAGAGCTCGTGGTATAAATGATCAATGGCCAGGTTGAAAAGCGAAGGCGATAAAGGCCTGCCCTGAGGCACCCCCCGCAAAACACTGATCGGGCTAGTTGTGTGGGTTCCTATATTAATCATTATCATATTTGTGGTTAGGAGAGCCGCGATCACATTTGTGAGGTCAGATGACACACTTCTTGCCTCCAGCGAGCTCACTATGTGTCCATGACCAACGTTGTCAAAAGCACCAATCATGTCGAGAAAAACCACCGCTCAATATTTTGTCCTAGTTTTGGCATCTTTTATAATTACATCGGTGATTCTGGCGCATACATGTAATTCCCGGCAGACCTTTGATGAAGCCCCTTTACTTTTGCTGAAGGTGACCTGCTTTCTCAATTCAGAATCTAGAACCTTTTCGATGATTCGGATCACAATCGAATAACTCGTTTTGGCCTCCAGGAGGAAATACTTTTTGGGTCTCGTTTTCCCTTGTAGACAACAATACTGTGCGCCCTTGGCGTAGAGGCTCTGGTACATACCCCACCTTTAGCATGATCTCCGCAATATACTTGATGATGTATGGTACATCGAAGCATTTTATTGTGGGGACCAACACACCATCCGGCCCCGGCGATGAGTCTAACAAAGTCGACTTGATAACCATCTTCACCACCCGACTATCTATGGGCATCAAATTTGGCATCGGGGCGCATTTCTCATAATCCACACGTTTGCGGAGATTCTCTTTTTCAAAAAGGCTTCTGAAATATTTTCAAATGTCGGCTTTCTTTAATGGGCATAGCTTGGGAGCTTTGAATTGAGCTTATTCATAGTGGTACTGCTCCTGCCAACGGTTTCTATCTGCCTTATTAGCTCTCTGCGGATTCGATACCTTCCCTGCACCCTTGTTGGGCATTTCGGTTTTATTTTTTTCCTCATTTTATAGAATTTGATGGCAGGGTGCTGTGGGCCCGGCAGTTTGGTGTTAATATTTTCAAGGAAATTCAAGAAATCACTGCCTTGTCGACATCCACACAGTTAAAATTTTTAACCTTCATAATATACTGAAAGACAGCCAACCATTTACTTATTTCTACTTTGATATGGTCTATCTCCTCCTCCCCGACCTCATTATCACTTATAACGCTTAGTAAGCCCCTTAGTTTTTTGTTGTTTGCCTCCCTGGGATGCTTCTTCGCTATACGGGTTCCAAGACCTCTATCACCCTTAAAGGTCAGACAACAGTCAGGACAGACTTTATCAATTGTCTGTGGAGAGAATCTTGTTAGTCCTGTTCTTTTTCAGTCTCCTCATTTGTCTGAAGTATTGTAGGCAATCTTGGGAAGACGTCACTAATTGACAACGTCTTGCCCAATAATACTCCTTTCTCATCCTGCCACTCGACCTTAACAAACTTTATTTCGCCATCTCCAGCGGCATCCACAGATATCACTGAGACCACCACTACTTCCTGAACAGGGCCTCCAGCTCTTGAAACCCATACAGTTTGTCCTAGTTCGATTTTCTCGAGCCTCTGTTGGTCTGAACTCATATTTCCTGTATTCATCGATAATTTACCAACAGATACCGAAACCTTTTCACCTACATGGAGGATTCATTAGGAATCAATATAAAAAAATATATATA
>NW_027116221.1:0-267 GCF_000696795.3 Halyomorpha halys
AATAAAAATGACATTTCTCAAATATGTGACTGATCGTAAGTACACTGTTTCAGTATTGACATTTTGGCGGTGGCTGCTTACTGATCAGTAAGACATCATGGCAGCCGTCAGACAACTCCTGTGAGTTCTGGAGACCTCCTGGGGTCCGCCCAGCCCCCTAAATTTGGTACCTTTGTTCTGGTAACAGTACTTCCTTACTGAGTAAGGCACTGAACCCCTAACCCTTTATGGGTAGTAGTGCAACAGATTTTAATTTTTTTTTTTACG
>NW_027116221.1:317-1997 GCF_000696795.3 Halyomorpha halys
CAAGGTTAGAAACTAGTGGGTTTGGGTGGTTAGGGAGTTTATTATGGAAGGAATAATATCGGGTTCGGGCTAGATCGGTTACATAAGGAACATTTAGGTTTTTATGGATGGTTTTATTAGTAACAAAATAAGGAGCATTGAGGATTTTACTATCTATCTTAAATTGAAAACTTTTACAAATAACGAGTTGAGCAGTTTTATAAAAATTATAGCAGGAAAGGTCATAAAATAAGCTCAAACAAAGAATCGGCCTGGACCGCCACTCCTCCTGAAGAAGAACTTTCTTATTTTATCATTAAAAAGTTTACTCATGTCGCATATTGGTCGATATATGACGACGTTACAATCGCTCAAAAAGGGAGCGAGAGGTTGCTTTGTCATGATGAGGGAGGGGGCCTTCGCAAGAGTTATGGAATTTGTTTATTTCAGGTCTGAGGTTGCACAAGAAAAGGTTACAGCCTTGCGGGCGCTTAAGGTTGTAGCGCTTAGTAACGAGCTAAACAATAAAATGTTGTGACTCTTCTTGAAGAATATATGCCAGTATCTCCTAGCTTCCTTTATATTCCAAGTATATTATACATATCTCGAATTTTAAAATTCTCAATCCCTTACTACCAGGTCTGGTTTATCTGACATCAACCCTCCACCTCACCGAACTGCTGCGTTTGATAAATATTTTTTTATCCGAGCTGCATATCACTGGAACTCCATTCCCTTATATATATTATAACTTACGTCATGTACAAACCCTTCTATATAACTACATTTTACTCCACCCATCTAATCCAATATTATAGTAGTTCAGATAATTCGTGACTACCTTTCTTTTTACCTATTGATTTCTTTAAAGAAATACCTCTGTACATCCCGGAAGCCATCAATCCTCTATAGATATATAGGCTACCAAATACAATGCTCCAATTATCCCGATTTCCCAAAGGTAGTACGTCACCTACTGAATATAGAACTAGGTTCTCACGTCTTTGTCATAATTTTCCTGATCCTTTTTTATGTATACTGACGGATCAAAATCTGACGAATCTACAGCATCCTCTTTCATCAGAAACAACTCAACCCATAAAATAAAACTGCATAAATTATGCAGTGTATATACAGCTGAATTACATGCAATAGCCTCAGCACTCCACTTCTCCATGACAGTAACGAATACTAACATAGTTATCATTATCGACTCTTTAAGTTCACTAAAAGCCATGAAGATCATTTACCCGAAACACCCGGTAATCATAAAAATTCACAATTATACCAACATGCTCGAAAACTTGGGAAAAACTGTTTTCTTTATATGGGTGCCGGGTCACGTGGGGATCACTGGAAATGAACTGGCGGACATTGCAGCTAAACAAGCACTTGCTCTTCCAGGTCAGGGCACGGCCATACTGACACCACAAGAAATAAGTCTTCCAATGAAAAATTAAATATCATCTAGTTGGTAATCCATTTGGTATGAATGCCCGTCAAGCAAATTAAAAACTATTAAAAAAACAATTAAACCATGGACCACATCAAACAGTTCCAATCACAGGGAGGAGGTAGCTATTGCCAGATTGAGAATAGGTCATAGAAGTTTAACTCATAGATATCTGATCAGTAAGCAGCCACCGCCAAAATGTCAATACTGCAACAGTGTACTTACGATCAGTCACATATTTGAGGAAT
>NW_027116221.1:2541-2909 GCF_000696795.3 Halyomorpha halys
ACATAATAATTTTACACGGAGAAAATAAAACTTTTAAAAGAAAAATACTTGAAGCTATTAATCATACCGTCAATTGTAAGTCAGACACAAGAAATCTAAACCAGCATTATGCAGAGATCTTATCAAAAATTTATTTATGATGAATATAGTTGAATTTCAGATAATCACATTGCAACAATGTCACATGCAAGAGCTGCTTCTAGTTAGCACATTGCTGACGATCGCAATGAACACATCTTCAGCTGCAGTTTCGGACGCCTTTCTTACTTAGGCACCACTCACAGATAAAACCATTTTGTTAATTGATTTTAATACACATGTTTTCTCTGTCAATTGTTTTTTTGACAATTAAGTACTATATATTATCA
>NW_027116221.1:6149-7001 GCF_000696795.3 Halyomorpha halys
CGATACATATTTTATGTAATCCATCAGCACAATAATACAATATAAAGAAAAGAATAGCCGAACTACTGGGGAGGAAAAAATATAAATGTTATCAGGAATTGTATAGCGCGGATATCGAGGGCTCTGTAAGGTATATTGACATCCTTGCTAGTATACAAAAGCCAGGAAGAAAAAAAGGCAGTTATCTCACCCCAACTTTTGATTACTTTAATGAAAACTATGAATTACTAGTCAAAATTGATGAGTCTGCCAAGTATAGGTAGGGGGAATAAAAAATGGCCGCAGTTTCAAAACCTTAAAAAAACATTAATTTTTCATTCGGAGCTCTATATCTTACAAACTACCAATAACACTAGAAGATCAAAAAGAAAATTATTTAAAAAAGAGTAAATTTTCTGAAATATGAGCCATAATAGAGCTATTTACGTCCAATAGTTCTCGAAATACAGCCTTTTAAAAAGAAATATTTCATAAAAATGTACTGAAATATTAGTAGTTGGTGAATCAATTTTGAGAAATCTATATCTCAATAACCGTTCGACGTACAAATGTCTATTAGCACCCAAATTAAAGCTAAATGTTTGTACTATAAAGTATTTTGTGATCTTTACCTTCGTAAGAATAGTAGTTTTATATTTTTTATATTTGCTAAAATAAATTGATTTATAGTTGTTTGGAAAATAGGTTTGATTTATGAAAAACTTTATTTCAGAAACCATTGGACGTAAAGATGTCTGCGAGCATTCAAATTAAAGCTAGTTAAATCTACTTTAAAATAGTTTATAATGCTTGTCTTTGTAGGAGTAGTAGTTTTTATGATATTTGACAAAATAAACTCACAAAATGTTAATT
>NW_027116221.1:7737-8071 GCF_000696795.3 Halyomorpha halys
TAGAATTATAAATATAAATGAAATAGAATTATAAAGCGCGAAACATGGGCGTTGATGACCTCAGGGTTTTACGCCCTAAAGCCCCAGATAACAACTACTTTTTTATTAAATTTATTTATTTAGTTAGTTTTTATTATATTTTGTTCTTTGAATCTAAAATTATTTATATGCAATTTTAATATAAGTTTTAATTAATTGCGGTCGCATTGTTTTTAGTCAATATATGTAATTCTAATATTACAATTATATTATAATCGTTCTGAAGGGGCCTAGTCTCAGAATAGTAAACTATATTTCATTTATATATGTATATATAGTAGACCGTAAAACTTGA
>NW_027116221.1:9268-9958 GCF_000696795.3 Halyomorpha halys
CTTTTGGGCCAATTCGGACATCCTCAGGGACAATTCAAATAATTAACAATATTATTTATAATTTATGAAATGAAATGAAAAAATATTTTTATTCTGGGGCATATGTCCCCTAAGAATAAATACATGGTTTATATAGATAGATTTTTATTCTGGTAATTTATCTTACCTTAATACAATTTTAGAACTAAATAATTTAAAAACACAACTTCATGCAGGCTATTCTGCCTGGATATCCTTTTTAGATCGCTCAGCTGCATTTCTCTTGATCGGATAACGTTATAAAAAAAAATTTAAAAATACGTATTTTCAATAAAACAATTGTATATATGTCAGTTTTTTGCTGACAAGAAATCTGCACTCGTCGATTCGTTCTGACTAACCACTTATTATTAACCAGGAAGGTTACATAATATTATAATATTATTAACAGAATTTTTTTTTTATTATTTATTTATTGTAATTTACAACTGCACAAAATAATACAATAAGTAAATATGTTGTATGTTTTATATACATTTGAAATTCTTGGGAAGGAACCACCCATTGGTGGTACTTCAAACATTAATTTAAACTAGAAAGTCACGTGGCCATCTTCTTTTTAGACGCGTCGGAGGATTATCAGGGATTGTTAAGGATGAAAGATTAAGAATTAATGGGTTAGGATGGTTAAGGAGTTTGGAATAAAAAGAC
>NW_027116222.1:0-337 GCF_000696795.3 Halyomorpha halys
GGCTTACTAACAATATCGCTATACTTCACTAAAGGACTTAGTAGGCTATTGTTATTGTTGATACAAAATTGAATGAACAAAAATGTATCTTTTTGTAAGAAATAATAAAAATATAAAATTAGTTAAACAGAAAGCTGTTTTGACCAGGCTTTTTCGGTTCATACTTATAGGGAAGTCATACCTGAGCCAAATTTTAGATACGTAATTTCAAAAAGGTTTCAACTAATTATAATAAATTTAAAGAATTATTTATTTATTCATCTATATTATTAAATAAAGTTGTAACCACTATTTGATAACTCCTGCCCCATTACAATAGTTAACGTCCTGGGACCTC
>NW_027116222.1:387-697 GCF_000696795.3 Halyomorpha halys
GGCTTACTAACAATATCGCTATACTTCACTAAAGGACTTAGTAGGCTATTGTTATTGTTGATACAAAATTGAATGAACAAAAATGTATCTTTTTGAAAGAAATAATAAAATAAGTCAAACAGAATGCTGTTTTGACTAGGCTTTTTTGGTTAATACTTATAGGAATGTCATACCTGAGCCAAATTTTAGATACGTAATTTCAGAAAGGTTTCAACTAATTATAATAAATTTAAAGAATTATTTATTTATTCATCTATAACTTGATATTTTGAAAGTACGAAACAGACAATAGTTGTAAATAATTTCAAAA
>NW_027116222.1:6920-7473 GCF_000696795.3 Halyomorpha halys
CTCTCTCTCTCTCTCGCCCTCCCTCTCTCCCTCTCGCCCTCTCTCTCTATCTCTAGATCCTCCTCCACATCTTCTAGCCATCTGATTCTGAGGCGTCTTCTTATCCGCTTTCCATCCTGTTTCCCCTAGAGCATCTTCTTAGGTCTTTGATCGGACATCCTCTCTACGCATCCACCTTAACTGCATCCACTACCACTGCTCTTTTCACTTAAGCTATGATGCTAGGTTCCGAAAGCAGTTCCATCAGCCTTCGTTCCATCAGCAGTTCCTTCTTAACACCTTTCTCTCCGAGGAGTTGATTATCCGTTCCACTTTATTAATGATTACCTGTTAAAATTGCTATACTATACAAAAAGTGCCTGTCATAGTGTTTTAATAATTAAAAAAATTGAGCATTTAATTTGCACTATTTATCTTTTTTCCATCAAATTCATGTGATTTAAGAATAATTTGGATGCAATTTTTTTTACCTAACTAAGATGCCGCGATTTGTTTCTGCTCCAAAAGTCTTAGAAATGTTTTTGCTCAACAAACTTTATGATTGAAGCCAGTC
>NW_027116222.1:12600-13093 GCF_000696795.3 Halyomorpha halys
GTCGTTTGTCAAGATGTAGTCCAAGATAACGAATCTCTTCTACAGGGGTAAGAGCCACGTTATTAAAGTATACTGTAGGGCAGTCGGCAGGTTTATGAGAAAGAGGAAATGTGATTTGATGGGATTTGTTGGGATTTATTTTTATCCTCCAAGTTTGGGATGCAATCAAAGGGTTATTACTAACTGTGAGCAAATTTAATTTAATTTTAAATAATAATTTCATCAAGTAATAATTAAAAACTACATGTACATAGTAAAAATTAAGATTACACTATTATGACTATAACAACTAAAACATTATTTCTATTCTATTCTAACCGTGGCGTTACAGCCCTGTTTGGACCTTGGCCTCCTCAATGAGCCTTCGCTATTTAGCTCGGTCTTGTGCGGCCGCTCTTCAGTTGCGGATGCTCAGAAGTTCCCTGGAATCCTTGATGACGGCATCCTCCCATCTCAGTCTTGGCCTGCCTCTTCCTCTGGTCCGATGCAGGCT
>NW_027116222.1:16468-16840 GCF_000696795.3 Halyomorpha halys
GTAGATTCTCCACATGTTTGTATCATGTCACTATTTCACCTACAGCAAATTTACTTGATGTGTATATATGTATACAGTTGTAAATACCAATAAATAAAATATTAAAAAAAAAAAAAAAAATATTCTATTACAATTTGTTCCACATTGCTGAGATACTACTAACTCGAGGTTGTGCCAGAATTGAATATGGTTGAAATATGGATTGTGGATGGGTGTGTGTTCTGGTTTTTCCAACAGGTAACCGTTTTTTCTAGCAGGTAGCCTGTTATTTCTGTTTTGTATTTTATCAATTTATATTTGGTGTTGTTAATTATGTCTTATGTATTTGTTAGGTTAGAGTGACATGAAGTATTGGAAAAAACTATCTCATTA
>NW_027116222.1:17914-18965 GCF_000696795.3 Halyomorpha halys
ACAACCATTAATAAACCCTGCTTTAAATCCATTTTCATTTTAAGATAAACTGACCAATAAGTCTGAGATAGAGTGATAAAGTGCATCTAAGATGAGTTTGCCTGTGGGCACATAACAACAGTTCAAATTACCAAATCTCACAAAATGGTCTGTGTGTGTGAACAGCCTTGCAGTAAAAGAAAAGTCGTAGAAAGCTGAAATTATATATTTAGAAAAGATGTTTTCCGTTTTGGCAAAATGGTAAGTATCCGCCCGTAGCTAAGTGGTTAAGACACGGTCTTACCAATTATTGATATCTATGGAGCAGTGCCGGTTTAAATCCGGCTTTAGCCGTTAACTTTTTTCATTGAGTGGCGGTCCCACAAAATGAAAAACTTTGACCCCCAATCATGGTTAGGCTGTGTAGGATTCCAATAGGAGTCTTGGCCGAAAAAAAAAAAAACACATTTAATTTTACTTACCTATATAAGGGATTTTCAGTTAAGAGGATAACTACATAAAATCATTCTTAGTATTCTGAATATTGATTCTATAACAATTAAGCCTGGAATGAATGGTTTAAACTGTCAATGTTTGTAAAATACTTTTGTTTTTCTGCTATGGTTTCTGTCTTGAAACTGGTAAGGATTAATTTCGAACCAAAGTAGGCAAGATCAGTTGTATGAATTTCTGTCTGTACCCTCACAATCGGATCTTAAACTTCTTTTTATGTGTGTAACAAAAAACCTTTTGCTTAGAGCTGGATACCTATCTACACAGTAGGATGTAAAGTTTTTGTTTATTTTATATTAATAAATATGTAGTGAGGGTTTTGTTTTGTTTTTTTGCTCAGACAAATGTAGATAATCCAGCTTGGGATTATTGTTTCTTATTAGTTTATGTAAATTATTTTTAATCTACCATTTTTGTAAAATGATTACAATGATATATTTATTTATGTATTTTACTGGCTAACTCTATTTGTACGGGTGTTGTCCCATAAACAAATAAATAAGTTTTAAAAAAATATGAACTGCCTAGAGAAAGATTTTTTTTTAATAATTTATTTATT
>NW_027116223.1:0-1774 GCF_000696795.3 Halyomorpha halys
GAAAATGTTAATAAAAAAATAATATTAAGTATAATAGTACACAAGAATATAAATAATATGACATAATCTTATGTATGTTAATTAATAGTGTACCTATTTTCCGTTATTTAATTGTGTTAAAATTTATATTGACGAAACTGTATTAGACAAAGACAGAATAGCCTGGAACCATTTTAATGACGTATATTAAGAATATGTGAAATAGCATAATTTATAATTCATAATTTTTTTTTAATTTTTAATAAGATTGCAAATTAATAGATGTCCTTGAAAATGGCGATTTGCCAAAACATTTTAAGTTAATCACTAAAAAATATTCAAATTCTACCAGGATATAAGCGATATAATTGAAATAATTGAACGAAATATCGTTGTTTACGTAGCATAGACATCCCAAAAATAAAAACTATCCTTGAAAACAAATGGAAACACATACAAATATCCCCAAAACAAAATTCATCAAACTACCAGGTTTATGTATGGATAGAGGAAATTTTCAATTTATGGAAAAATTCTACATACAAAAATTCGGATGCCACATGATATCTTCTACTGCCCTGATTTTAGCAGATATTTATTTAGTAGACACAGTAATACCCAAAACCCCGTTTCATATATCATTTATATACAATATGTTGACGATATAATAACCGCGATTCCAACATAGAATAATGAAAAAAAAAAAAGTTTCATGTGAATTTAACAACTATTTCTCCAGATTTTACAATAGAATTTGAAGTAGAACGTAAAATACCATTTTGAAGTGTACTTTTCATTATAATTTCGAACGGGTAAATAAATAAAAATGGGGGGAAAAGCCTACTCACTCGGAAGATATATCCATTTTACTAGTCAATGTCCAAAAAGATACAATATCAATTCAGCAAAAATTCATCAAACGAGGTGCGAAAATTTACATTCCCTAAACACCAAAAACCGCAGAAAATAAAGGAAAACATCTGTTAGAAAATGGTTTACCAGTTGCTAAAAAAAAAAAAACTCTGACACAACCTAAACCCAAAGAAACCAAGGGTAAAAGATCCTTCACAATTCCTTACATACCAACACCTAAACAATAATAAAAACGATTAAACTATTAAATAAAAAAATATGGTGAGTTTATACAAACTTTACATCAATACGTAAGACAAACATAATTTAATGCAGTGTATGGAGTTCTTTGTGAAGAGAACTGCAGGAAATTCAGTTTTGGAACTTCGGAACAGTAACAAACCAACAGGTCAAACAGGACGTAAATTCAAATTTGATTCACATCAAATCATACATCGGGAAATAAACAACTTTAAGCGAAACCTTAAAGAAATTATCACTTGAGAAAATATAAGAATCAGGCAAACAACATTAAATTTGAATTTATGTTATTCTAACCTCATATGCACAAAAGATATAATTAATAACGTTAAATGTATGTAGAGAAAATACAAAACAGAAAGAACAGACTGACTACCAGCTAGAAACAAAACAGAAAAACCAAAACAAACCCACATCAATCTTTTTCGATTTCATCCATATTCAGTTCTGGCACAAACTTTGAGTTAGTTGAATCACAGCAATGTAGAATACACTGTAATAAACAATTGAAAGAAATGTTTACAGTTATTAATCTTAAATTATACTTTGTACATTGTAGTTTTTAAATAATTTGTTGAAGAAATTATTTGTTCTGAAAACTTTTTTTTTTTAAGTTGCGAAACGTCGCCCTTATTGACTGATTCAAAAAAATAAATAAATAAAATAAATAAATAAAAATGAT
>NW_027116223.1:3564-3900 GCF_000696795.3 Halyomorpha halys
AAAAAAAGCAAATTCAGGCCGGTTTTATCACTTGAAACATAACCTTTTAGACTGACATTAAAAAATGATAATGATAAAAATTTATTATTATTTATTTATTTGAGGACAATTTCAACCAACAGGCAAATTATATGTTTTGAAGAGTTAAAATAAGATAAAATTAATTTTTAAAAGGTTTTAAAGAAAGATCAAATATATAATCAAGTAATATTACAACATTAACATTAAAAAAAAAGATTATGTACATGAAAATGTAATAGAAATAAGATATTTATACAAAACGAATCAATAAAAATATCAATTATCGTTGTTTACGTAGCATAGACATCCCAAAAA
>NW_027116224.1:0-1408 GCF_000696795.3 Halyomorpha halys
TATATATATTTTTTTTTTTTAAGTACTTTTTTTTCCCTTCCAACCAAGAGGGAAGTCACAATTCATTCCTCCTGCCTCGCTGAGGAAATGTCTCAGTTAATTTATTACTAAGGTGCAAAAACATCATAACCACGAGACCCCTCCAGACATAGAAGTCTTCAAGAACTAACGGGGGACCAGGAGTCCAGAAATAGTAGAGGCTGTTTGTTTGTTTCAGACGCCTTACCTTCCGCTCGGCACACATCCTACTTCTACAACACCGTTCTACCATTAGCCTTCAGAAGTACTGTGTTCTTCAATTACGTCCTAACCACCGTACTTTGGAGAACGAACACACACCATCAGTATTGTAGTAGCCGTTATGGAATATTATTTATGGAGAATTAAAAAGTTCATTCCCATTGATTCTTCTTATTATTATTCTTATTAAAAAATAAATAATAAAAAAAAAAAATCTGACGGCACTCCATATGGGACGATTATTCTGTAAATAGTCAAACCAAAGCCCTGGGTAGCGTCAAAACATGACAACCGCAGAGGTGTTGCTTAATCTTAAAATATTTCAAATAAATCTAACCTACACACAGAACAGAGGGTTCCAGAGTGCTTGTTTCAAACGATGGTTTCAATTCCCACCAAGGTCATGACCACCCTGGGAAATATATCTGAGCATTCCCACTCAGGGGCTGCACAGATCCTCAATGGAATATTTGAGGTATACAAAAATATACACAACACAATTAAAATAAGTATCGGAAAATCATTGATTGACCGCGTGAAATAATTAAAACAAGATGGTCCGGGTGTAGTAAAAAAAAACCTTTAATAGATTAATTTCTACTCTAAAATGGTATTTCATACTTTGAAACGACACTAGAGGTATTAGCGATGTTGTGTTAAATTTAAAATGTTTTACCAAGTTAAATTTTATAAATATAGGATTGTGAGCTCCCCTATTTAAAGTCATATTAAATGCATAAGAGTTCCGAGCGGATTTTCTAAGCAACTCGTTTTATAACCTTTCATTCCAAAACTTCTTGTTATTGCTTACTTCTAACTTTTTGATTAAAGTAATTTATAACAGCATGCCGAAAGTGAGTGAAAAAGTCGAAGTTATGTGAATGTTTTCCCACTGAATGCCATGTTGATCTTCTAACTGGCGAGGATAAAATCAAGATAAGCTAATTATCAACTGTCATTAAATTATTATTACTGTCATCTATTGCTTTATTACTTATAAAAACATCCAAAACAATACTAACACATTCAACACACAAACTACGAGCAAGTAACCTAACACAACAAAAATGGTGATAAGATCAGCTGGTCTGTTTCGTGACGTCATTCTCCATTTAACAGACCTAGTGATATACTCTCAACCATGTTATAGGTTATATCGTTTTAACAT
>NW_027116225.1:0-797 GCF_000696795.3 Halyomorpha halys
GCTAAAAACGATTACGAATATCGTTTCTCTCATAAAAAATCTTTTACCACACTTCGGTAGGTCAGTCAGTCTGCATTGTTTCAATATAGTACTAATATGGTTATAATTAACCATACACAGTGAAGGTTATTATATAAATCTACTAATATTTTATCCCTTTTATAATGGAGTCAATAGATAAAGGATTACATCAAGAAACGGTTCATGAAGTTCTATTTCCAGTTACCGACAGATAAAGGAGCAGTGGAAACCCAACCTCAATCTGAAGACCGAAGCCCAGACTGCTGCAGAACATCCTGTTATACATTATATATTTATCTATTGTATTATTGACATTATTTATATTTATTTCTTTTTTCTTCGTCCTTTTTAAATCCACTTGTTGTTATTCCCATTAGACAGCAATTTTTTTTTTTGCTAGGCTTACGAAAGTCGTTATTTTTGTTATTAACTTTAACTTATCTTTCTTCTTAATTATTATTTTCATCTATTTATTTTATCCTTTTTTTTAATTTAAAACGTTTTATGTAGTTAGGAGGTGTCCTTTGTACGAGACTATACCTCTCTTTCCCTTAATCAAACATTTTAAAAAAATACAAACTGCTATATTAACCATGTAAGACCCACCAGGCCGATCTAGTATTAAAAAAAATGTTTTGTATATTAATGTCAAAATAATAGATTTAAAAATAATATAAAAGTAGAAAACAATTAGCTATATTGTATGTATTAACGTTAATATAGCTTTAATAAATAAGTTAATAATAAATTAACAAATAAGTCAATAACAAATAAAT
>NW_027116225.1:4762-5195 GCF_000696795.3 Halyomorpha halys
GCTACAAACAACCAAGATGGCTACCCAAGCCTCCTGCTTCTTATCTTTGCCACTAGATGGCATCGTGAATTTCTATTCAAATGTAAGAGGACACCTTTCTCAAATATACTTTATAAGGATATATATATATTTAAAATTATTTTATTTTGCATTATTTACTTTTTTCTTTTGTAATATTGTGTGATATGTTCTAATTAAACGTAATTATAAATTTTTCAAATTATGATTGTAGAAAGATGGTTCGGGTGGTCTGGAAAGGTACAAAAATAGCAAAAAAACTGTTAATTAACAACCCACATTTCGCCCTCCTTCGCAGGGCTTCATCAAAGCTAAATGAGCTAAATACAGTGTTTGTATCTAGTTCTCAATTAAAACATTAATGAGTAGATCTTTAGAACTTCTCCAAAATTTTTCAGGTAAGAGTGCCACATTT
>NW_027116226.1:0-5551 GCF_000696795.3 Halyomorpha halys
AAAAAAGAAATATGACTTAAGATGTGTATAGGATCTTTGATGGAGTCCAGAGAAATATTTTCATGCTCAGTCCAACTTTAACCAATAAGATGGTCGCCAAACATTCGGAAATTTTTCTCTTTTGATCATTTATCTAGCTTCTTTATAGGAAAATTCTATGAAGCAAAAACTTGTATCCTTTTTTTAAAAACTAAATCAAACCATTAGAACCTTATGCTAATATTCCTATGGGTATGTCGTAGTTTTATTTCTTTAATAAAGTTCAGAATAAAAAGCTTTAAAATATTTTTTTTATAATTTATTTATTGTTATTTACAACTGTATACATATATACACATCAAGTAAATTTCCTGTAAGTGATATTATGACATGATACAAACATGTAGAAAATCTACCCATTGATTGATAGAACTCCAAAAACACTTCTAAAGGGGAAGATCTCGAGGCCATCTTCTTTTCAGACGCCTAGGAGGATTATTAGGTAGTGAAGGAGAAGCCAGGCTAGAAACGAGTTGATTTTGGTGGTTGGGAAGTTTATTATGGAAGGATTGGTATCTGGTTCTGGCCAAATCGGCAACATAGGGGACATTGAGGTCCTTATTGATGATTTGATTTGTGGCAAAGTAAGGAGCATTAAGGATTTTGGACTGTAAGGATTGGATTCGAGAGGAATTAGAGCTTTAAGATATAAAATATTATTATTCCGTAAGTATTTTGTAATTCTTTAATCCGATATGGCCCATTTTAGAAGTCGGAAAAGAGATCTTCTGAGAAAAATATTAACAAAACTATTTTCTGAAAGTAGTATTGGTGGATATTCCGATATTTTTAAATACTGGTAAACACGGTATTTGTTTTTGGGAAATAGAAAAAATTGCTCATTTTTTTACATTTGAAAATTATTGGTGCACATATATATTTTTAAAGAACACATTTATACTTCAACTAACGGGTGATTAAGAAGCATTTACACAACATGAAATAACGTTTTATTTTTCTGGCGCAGTTAATTAGTAACAATTAACAAAAAATCTACGCTTGACAATGTCAATTAACCGGCTGATAGAATGGTGACACAGCGGTTTACAGGGATGTTTTCATTCGACCATTGAGGTCGGTCGAACACTAAACATTTACCCCAAAAACATTGTGACAGAACGTCACCACTTATGTAGTCGGGATGCGTTCACTTCATTTAATCGCATATTGTGACCGCTCTCTCTCCGCCCTAGAAAATCTACATGTTCATTTGACACTGATCTGAATTGGAAAATATCCTCACATAATACGATACGCTCGGTAAACACGTTGAATTTGCTTTGACAACTAAAATTAAACCGCTTTCGATTAAATCGAATTTAATTATGATCCAAAAGATTGGATTGTATCGATTCAAAGACTTTTCGGAAATACGAAGCATCATAACAAGTTAAAAGATAATAATGCTTCGTTTTAAAGAAGAATTTATCACACTTATAAAAAGGTTTTTTTATATATAAATACTTCACACAATTATAATTCAGTGTAAAATATGTTTGTTTCGTTTTAAAATAATAATAAAAAAAATAACTTAAACAATAGATTTAAATGAGGTCAATTGAAACAATTTTTAAAAGAATGCTTAGAATTACTTCTTGTTTATTTATCTCATATTTTTACTTTTTTATTTTAATATATAATCCTACCTAACTATTTCAGATATACAGAGTGCGGCATTCCTGACTATCATACCTGGCATTGCCATACCATACTGAGAATATGGCCTCAATGTTAGTTATGTGCTTCGGTATGTATCATAACCTGGTTCTTAGTCGATATGGAACAATTTTTTGGGTGAAAAGCTCATGTATAAAGACCTTAATGTTCAACATGCTGCTAGTTTAGGTACCAAACCTTCCATATTAAGCTACCTAACCACCCAACACCTCTAGTTTCTAACCTGCCACCTGTTCTATTCCAAATAATCCTCCGAGACGATAGAAAAGGTGATGAAACCTTATAATATAGTAATCTTATTGGATTACTAATAATGAATAGTTTCTTCATAGATCTTTCATGTCATTATAGCTCATTATATTCCTCATGTTTTAGGTCAACTACAGCTTTAAATTTAGAGAAATAAATAATAAAAAAAAAAGTAAAGCGCCTACAAACTCAAAGAGAAAAAATATTTTGAAGTCTTAGACGCAGATTACATAATGAAGATTTTTTATTAAATTATTGGAATATCTATTTTTAAATGTTGTTTGAGGAAGACCCCCTCACACATTTAGAATAGGAATTCAAGATGTTGCAATCTATGGGCAAATCCAAGTGTAGGGGTACTGAAGCTCAAACTCTACATGTCAAGAAGAGTTAACAGGCCCCTTCAGAGAGCGATACCACTTTTACTCAACAATTTACCATGACTGAGTAGTTTCACATAGCACCCGAACAATGGAACAGGCAGAGGATGAAAGAGAGAACCATAATAGAAGAGAAGAACCAGTCTTAAAGTTCTTCCAGACATATATATCTGTATACATATATCACAGACATATACATATATCACAACAATTCCAACCAATCATAAATCATTTATTATTCCATGTAACTCCGTTTTCATCAAAACACAAAGCTAATTTAACTAACAACTAACCTAACTAATCCATACTGTAAACCCTTTCGGCCCTAATCATGTGTAATCAGTTGCGTTATAAATTATTCAAAATTCATTCATGCCAGCTTATCAGAAAACAAAAAAAATTATTTGGGTAATATCCCCCAACATTGGAACTACTACGAAAACCAGGAAATATATGAATTTCTTGGTCGATTACGAAGGTCAATTTTAGAAAATAAACAACAACAAAAACACATATCTATATTACAGTTTTATATAATATAAACTATAATTCCACTAGATGCAGATGTTGTAAGGGCTGCTGAAGAAAATGGGAGTTCTGACGTCCAATAAACGGCGATCCATCAAAGATAACTTCCATTCGCAAAAATCTCTTCTGGAAAAATATTCCCTCTTGTTCTAAAGGACTCGAGCGGGACTGGCGAAATGAAAACTGCCCTAAGTTATAAAATGGATAGAATAACACGTGGGGGAACTGGACCATCAATCAAACCATATTAGGGCCTCAGTCAGAGTTAAGCATTGGATCAATATTTGTCCTAGGGCAAGGGGCCGCTGCGTGGGGTTCTCTCAGGTTTACGTCAATAGCTCATAGTGGGTCGTAGATATAAACAACATGATCATCAATGGGATTGGGTTCTTAATTATGGGTACTAAATACTAATTCAGTATGCATCGATTTTATAGTAACATTAGTAATAAAATTAATCAAGTAAAATCACAAATCCGAATATAAATCATTAATTCAGAACAAGTAAAATATATTCCAAGGGTCCAGAGAGAAAAAGAATATATCCCATCCCAATATTTTATTACTGTCATGAAATCTATATACTGTCACTAGTCCAAATTGCGACTCTGCCAACCACGGTTGGACGGAAAGAAAAATGGTGTCTATTTCCAAACGTAAAACAAAAAATTATAAATTTTTAAAAATCTTTATACTTTTTCTTATGACGATTTATACCCTTTATTTTACCTCCTTAAATTTGATGACATCCGAACAACGTTTCGGACTCTTATTCCCATTATTAAGCCCTTAATAATAATTTGTGGATATTGTATCTTTTTTTTTTATGTATTCCAAATTGTTTCTGTCCAGTTTTTTTTTTAATTCCTTACTATTTTTATTTTTCATTAGTGCTACTTTATAAATTTTTTTTGTTTTTTAAATTGTAATTTTTTCTTTATATCCATCTCTATATCAAAAATTGATTAACTTAAATTTGGATATACGGATCATATTATCGATATACAGAATATATTTGAATATAATCCTGTACGTAGTTCGTATGACTATGACATAAAGAAGTAAAATAAAAGATATAAATTCCTTTCAAACTCCCTACAACACTAAAAACTTTTAAAAACATTATTTAAAACGGATTATATTCACTAACATATTGAGCTGTTTACGTTCATTAGTTCCCGAAATACAGTTTTTCAAAAGCAACGTTGTTTTTTTTATAACGGAAGATCCAAATATTGTGAATTTATTTTGACTGACTACTCCTATGAACTACGTACTAATAAAATGTCTATTACCCCTCAATTGAAAAGTCGTAGCAGAAAATAAGAATTTTCATAGTATTCCCCAAAATTAATTTACAAAATATAGATTTTTTGTTAATAGTAAAAAAAAAATTGCTTTTTGAAAAATGCATCTCGCGAATGATTGAGCGTAAGGAAATCTGTCTGAAAATTTACTCTAATTTGACGAATGCTCTATGAAGTTTTTTAGTGTTGCAGTTAATATAAGGATAAAATGCTTGTAATGGAAAGTAAATGAACGTTTTAGGTTTTTCTAGAATTGAATATATTTCAAAGGAATCGCATCTCATATACTTCAATATTTATTATTAAAGACGATTTCTTGTAGTCTAGGTAATAATTATATCATTAAATGATTTCTTTACAAAAAAAAATGAAATAAAAAAAAATAATAAAAAAAACTGTTATTGGAGTTCTATCAATGGGTATATTCTCAAACATGTTTGTATTATGTCACTATCTCACCTACAGCAAATTTACTTGTTGTATATATTTTTATACGGTTGTAAATAACAACAAATAAATTATAATAAAAATTCGGTTTTGTATTTTGTCTATTTATTTTTCGTGAGTCTATGAGTTTAAGAGGTTGGAGTGACACGAATTTAAATTTTTCACATCTGATTTTTAAATCATGGTTAGGTTATGGAAAAACAAAAATCCATTTACTTTTCTCCATTTCACCCCTCTTCTAGCACAAACCTTGCACGAATTACAGGAATGTAAGAAGCACTATAATAGACACTTGTAAGTAGTGTTTCTTGTTATTAGTCTTAATTTGTATTCTGTAGATATTAGGGTTCAATAATTAGTCAAAGAAATTTTTTTTTCCAACAGTTAAGTCCCATCAATGTTTTATAGACTGATCCTGAAAGACCTTGAATGTACAAACGATTAACATTTAAGAAAAAATATATACAGACACACACAAAGACTTATATTAAAAAAAAATATTGAGCTCTTGAAAGTACTCAATAATAATGTTCTTGTAACTGATGAAATATTTTACATCTGTAACATTCTATTACTCAATGAAGCGAATTATAGGGACTATAGTTAAGGAGAAAAACAAAAAAAGTACACATTGATAAGGTGGAAGGGAAATGAAACAAGTGTTTAATAGAAAACCCAACCCAAGCTGACATCCTAAGAAGAAATGCAGAAACCTGCTACCGCCTGACAATTGGCCACGACTACATATACATAATCATCTCATAAGATGAGAGAATGCAAAGACATAAGAAATAATGTATTTGCCAATGAGCGTTTGAAAATGTATAATTTATATGTATAATCAATATGTCAAATGATTAAACGACCAATGATTTCGGCATATACAAAACACAACGTAAGAAATGTTTGTTTTTATATATTTAT
>NW_027116227.1:0-702 GCF_000696795.3 Halyomorpha halys
AAATTCATATCTCTTAATTTTAAAGGTTTCTTTTGTTTAAATGTTTATATTTACTTTTTTTAATGGTGTTAAGTTATTTATTAGCAACAATCAACAGATTCATAGTAAAATAATTATGACTTTTCTCAGGAAGCGTGAAAATATTAAAATTGGTGTTCTTACTAAACGGCTCAGCAAAGGCAAAAAATGGTAATAAAGAACAGTTTTCAAAGGGCTTAAGATTTGGAATATTGGCCTTTCTTGCTTCGAGTGCGTGGACATTCTGAGGATGGGGAAGTAATGGGGTAATCCTGGCTTCAATTTGAATTCTGTAAAGTCAGGCCAAAAGGCTTCCTCTACCACGTCAATACTCCCCTCCGTTAACAAGCCCGAGAAGGCAAAGCAAGAAAAACCCCACTCTTCCTTACAACCTAACTAGTTATTACAACCATCCCTCTGAAATGGACAAATTGAGAAATGGGCATATAGGAAAAAAATATTGCAGAATTAAGTGCAACATGCTACATAATTTTGCCCCTATCCATATTTATCTAATAAATAACTAATTTCTAGATATTTGCCTTGAAAAGCTAAATTAGAATCATGTTCAACTACACATCAAACTGTTCTTAACTTTGAATGCAGTTTACTTGAAACCTGAAAGAATTTCATGGAAAATGTTCTCATTTCAATTCTTTATTTCTGTCCGAACAATAGATTTGG
>NW_027116227.1:2848-2943 GCF_000696795.3 Halyomorpha halys
GTCTAAATATTTTAATTGTCTACAACACTTTGAAATCAGAATTAAGAAACCACCTTTAACTCATACAAAGTTGACTATTAAAACAATAACTAAGA
>NW_027116227.1:8145-8455 GCF_000696795.3 Halyomorpha halys
CATTCAAATATACAGTGTAATCAGAGAAACAAAAAGGAAATGTAGATACAAAGATAAACTAAAGTAAAAATTATGATACATGGAAAAAGTAGTGATATAATAAACTAGGAAAAAATGGAACAGTATGGATAAAATAAAAGGAAAATTTTCTATATAATAGTGAACTGACAAGGTTAAACCGTCTAATATTAGTGGGGGAAAAAATATATAGCATTAAATAGTTTATTTTTACAGTTAAGCACCTTTATTGACCACCTCACATTCTTTATTGACTATCTTCCTACAATCGACTTCTTACGGTCAACCATCT
>NW_027116227.1:9190-12722 GCF_000696795.3 Halyomorpha halys
GATAAGAACAGACTAATTAATTAATTTTAGGGCAAGAAGGAAAGACAGTACGGTACCTACCTAACTTGTTGAATGCTGACGACAGAGTAATATAATAGTGCGCGATAGTCGATAGCAGATAGTACTATCAATATATCGATAGTACTGTCAATATATCGATAGCCCGGTGTTAACTTAGCCACATCGACTTTGGCGATAAGGTATATTAATGATGATTATTAAATTGGATTATTTTAAAACCATATGTTTGCTCTGTTACACAAAACAAATTTAATGTAAAGACATATTTTTTCCTATCAAAATGATCTTTAAATCTCAAAAATAACTTTTTTAAGGATATTTCGTTTTCAAAAATAAAGTTGGAACAGAGTTGTCAATATATTTGCTTTTAATAATTTTTTCAGCAACTTGAAACAAGATTAATTAGAAACTGTCTTTCGAATATGAAGGACAATTAGAAGAAACCAGTAACCTCCCGTATTCGTATCCTTGGAGCAGAGTTGTGCAAATATTATTGGAATGACGTGAGACGAATACCTTTCTATTCGTCATTATTTTAATAATGATAATAATGGATTATTCGTGCAAAAACATCTAATTAACCAACCAACTTTTTTTTTTTTACAGCCATACACAGATACATTTTATGATTGCGTATAGATTAATTTTAACTTTTCTGATTTCTAACATCTAAGGGTCCATTTTTATGTTTTAGGATTTGTAGAATATAAAAATACTATCGATTTATTTTATCTTTTCTTATTTCTAACATATTAGGGCCTCATTATGTTTTGAGATGTGCAGAATATGAAATTTCTATCGATTTTAAGATTGCATAGAGATTTATTTTGACTTTTCTGATTTCATATCTTAGTTAAAATAAATTGATACGCGATACTTAAACCGATAGTATTTCCATTTTTGGCATATATTGAAATTAATAAAGAGACCCTGACATGTTAGAAATCAGAAAATTAAAAATAAATCGATACGTGATCTTAAAATCTATATCATTTTCATATTCTCCATTCTCCAAAACGTGTAAAGAAAGGAACCGTAACATGTTAAAAATCAAGAAAGTTAAAATAAATCGATACGCAATTTTAAAATCGATACTATTTTCATATTCTGCATATCCGAAAACCTAAAAATTGGCCCCTATGTGTTAGAATTAAAAAATAATTAAAATAAATCGCTATGGGATCTTAAAATCGATAACATTTTCGATTAGTGCTCATCTGAATATGTGAAATGGGACCCTCATACATTAGAAAATGAAGGTAGTAAAAAAGAATGTAAATTAAAAAAAAAAATCAGATTGTTATTCGAATAATATGTATTCGACTAATTTTTTATACGATTTATTTAGTAGTATTTTAAATATTCGAATAAAAAAGTATTCAGATTGTTTAGTCGTATTTTTATCGAATAAAAATTTATTCGTCTCTCGTCAATCGAATACAAACTTCGAATAAAAAAGTATTCGTCTCTTGTCAATCGAATAATTTTTGCCCAACTCTGCCTTGGAGGAAAGAGTATCATGGAGGGAGTACGCTTCCAGACCCGATGGCGCCAGGAGGCGGGGCCTATTTCTTTCGTAGGCGTGGCTCCTGTACACCATATTTGACAGTCGAGAGTTGCCACCGCTCCCCATACGCCAGTAATGGCGAGGCAGAGAAATTTAAAAAAAAGTTTATAGTTACTCAAAGCGAGCTCACATTTGTTGTTAATATTGCTTTTTTGAATTACAATTAATTCTCAATCACCTTTTGTTGTAAATATTAATTATTTCATAATAATATTGGCAGTTTTAACTTTTTTTTTTTAATAAATAACTTTCTCCATTATATCAGAAATAATTATTTATTTTCATTAAACCTTATTTTTTAATGGGTTTCCTTAAAGAAATTAATTTTCCCTGAATAACACTAATTAAAAAATTTACCAAGTTAATTCAATTTTACATTCACTCGTTACTTTTTAGAACAGTGAGTATATTTTGCGAATCTTAATATCTGCATTGAAATGAGTCTGAACAGAACAGAGAAAGAAGCACAAATTTCTTGAGAAGGGCTGAATGGATTTTCACCTTAGATATACCAAATTATTGAAAACAACATTAACTAGAACTTCTCTTCTCTTCCTATTTGCGATTAAATAAACTGTTAAACAGAAAATTTAATTAATGTGCGAAATCCTAAGCAACTTCAATCTGAAACTTCCATAAGTGAAACCTTCGAACGTAACAGTGGATGGTGGGGGCTGTGGAGGGTTGGTAAGCTGGTTGGGCCACAAACCCGTTTTCTGTAATTTTACCACTATCGGTAGATAGGCCCTTTCCAAGTTCCTTAGTGGTTTCGCTACAATATCTACGTAATGTCTCTCTCCGTAGGCTAGAGTTTGGGCTGACGATTTTGCAATACTAGAACAACATTTTTGTTGTAATTGATATTTTTTTTTTTATAATTCATTTATTGTTGTTTACAACTTTATAAAAATATATACAAGTAAATTTGCTGTAGGTGACATAGTGACATGATACAAACATGTGGAGAATCTACCCATGGATTAAACTCCAATAACATTTCTAGAGGAGAAGATCTCTTGGCCATCTTCTTTTCAGACGTCTAAGAGGATTATTAGGTAATAAAGGAGAAGCCAGGTTAGAAACAAGTGGATTTGGGTGGTTGGGAATTTTATCATGGAAGGATTGGTAACTGGTTCTGCCCAAATCGGCAACATATGAGACATTGAGGTCCTGATGAATGAATTGATCCGGGACAAAGTAAGGAGTATTAAGGATTTTACGATGGATTGGATTCGGGAGGAATTTGATTGTTTAGTGGAGCCTCAAAGCTCAACTCCGTATGTCCAGATAGGCCTTATAATAGTCATGTAGATCAGTCTTTTGTAATAGATTGGCAGTTAAGACTGTCTAGTAAATGTTGTAATAGTCGGAATCGACGAGCAGTCTCCAGTCTTATTAGCCTTGTATGAGGATTCCATGCCAGTAGTTTGTCCAGAAGTAGTAACCTAAGTAACGGATCCGTTCGACAGGAATAAGTGGGGTATTATTAAAGGATACTGTGGGGTAAGAGGTCATAGGTTTACGACGAAGGGTAAATGTGATTTTGTGGGATTTATTTTTATTATTTTAATCCTCCAGTTTTGGCACCATTCTTCAAGGGTGGTGATGTGGGATTAGAGGGTTTGGGATACAATGTAAGGATCATTGTTCACTGACAATAGACATGTTTCTTCGGCATTCGTGGTGAGAATACTGTTACGATGAGTTGTTATTTCAGCTGTAAATACTGTGTATAGGATAGTGTCGGGGTTGTCTGGTCTTAGGCGATTTCTCCAGCCTGATATCTCTTTACAGAAGGCCCACGACAAGGCGTATTCATTATAGGTTAGAAAGGAAGGCCGTGCTAGGAGATGAGCCCTGGAAACTGACGCAGGTAGAGGAGGTCTGGGTAAGAGAGTCTGAGGCAGAGTAACAGTTCTAGTTGCCGAGATGAAGCGGACGGAC
>NW_027116227.1:12772-14584 GCF_000696795.3 Halyomorpha halys
CGAGATGAAGCGGACGGACCAGTAAGCTGATAAGGCTAGGTGCAGCTCTAGTTGCCGAGATGAAGCGGATGAACTAGAGCCGGGGAGAGACGGGAAATTACACTGGTTGCCGAGATGAAGCGGACGGACCAGTGTAACCGTTAAGAATTAGGTTACAATCTTAGTTGCCGAGATGAAGCGACGGACTTAGATTGCTGGAGAGAAGGAGAGGAGATTGGCCATCGTCTTAGGTGTGCGTACAGAAATAACAACTTTTGCGAGCATAGATTGGCAATAAACTTCTCTATCTCAAGCAGTGTAAACGCCACCTGTGCCATGACTAGACCCAGGAAAGGAGGTGGATCTACGATCGAATTGGGGGATTTAGAGTCCCTTATTTATAGGTCTAGTCCATGCGGCTGTGACCGAGAAGCGGTCGGTACATCTCTGCTTGAGATAGGTTCGTGCATTGCATTGTTATCATTTATTATTCATTGTACAGATATTGCTAAGTGTTATGTACAGAAATTATTAATATACAAAAATTACAACGTGTTTTTACAAAATGAAGTGATAAGTAAATTTGAGAGCTTCGGTGAGGCCTGAGGTGGAGCGCTCTGGTGAGTTGTGGTCCAATCACTTGCTCCCTCTCGCTACAATAGGATCTAGGATACTACCCTGAGGAATAGGGATGAATAAGCGCTGTTGTGATTTACTTGAAATAATCTGTCAGTGAGATAAGAACGGATAATGAGGAAGTATTTAGGGGATAGGATTTAACGGATCTTGTATAGCAGTCCTTATAGACTCGTTCAAAAGTCTGTTGTACATCAGAAAAGACTCTGGAGCTGTATATTCCGCGCTCCAATGAAGACGAGACATCAACCACACGATGGCATTGCTGGATAGTGGAGTGGTATGTTTGGAATCAGGGATGGGGTACAGACGTTTGAAGGATTTTTCCCATGATAGCTAACAGAGAGATAGAACGGTAGGAGGATGGGTATGCTCGAGGTTTTTGAGGTTTGGGAATCATTTTGATTATGTATAATTTCCATAGGTTAGGGAAATAAGTGGAACGGAGAACGGCATCATATATGTAGGTGAGGAATAGGTTGGTATTTTTGGAAGAAGTTTTAGGATGCGAGATGTTATTAGGTCATATCCAGGAGCTTTGTGGTTAGGTAATATCTGAATGATACTGGATATTTCTGATGGATGAAAATGTTTTAGAAAGGTGCTGACCGAATAGCTGAGTTTTTTCATCGTTCGATTTTTTCCATATTTATGATTTAGTAAGAAGAGGATGATTAAAATTTATAAAGTTGAGAACCTTCTTAGTGGTCGTCCATACAGATTTGTTAGTAGTCGTGAATTTTTGATTTAAGTTGGTTAAATTTGGTATTTTGAATATTTTAAGTTCTGTTTTGTGTTTGTTTGTCAATGTAGTACAATATGTTTTATCTGTTGGATATCTAGTCCTATGCCACTTCGATCTTGTTCTGCGTTTTTCCTTTAATAAGTTGCAAATATGCTGTGGGAAGTTTGTACGTATGTTATTATTAATTTTACTGGTCATCGTGTTGTCGTATATGCGAATTTTTGTAAATTCTGTAAAGTTATTTATTGCTTCGTCAATGTCATGTTTAGTGTTGTAATTGGTAAAAATTAATTTTCCGAAACTGTCTCACTAAGGTTTAGTAAAACTTTTCTTTAAAATGAAATAACCAAAGAAACAAAATACGATTTAATGGTATAAATATTAATATTAAAACAAAATTTTGGCAATAATTCAAAATTTTAATATATGAAAAAACTTTGTAACTATATATT
>NW_027116227.1:14634-16863 GCF_000696795.3 Halyomorpha halys
TAAAATAGGCCAATGAAGATAGTCCGAAACATTGGCAACAAAAACTAGTTAGCAGTGCTACCGATTATTTTCATCTTGCGGGTAATTTTCGCGAATCAGGGATATCGAGTAAAATGGCTTTGCGTTATATGTGGGTTTGCAAATGCATTGTCGCACAGTTTTTTAAGTAAATCATTAGACACTTTTTCTATCACTAACAAGTTATTATTTTTCCTTAGACTTTAGATATTGAAATTTAGGACATAGGACCGATTATTTTGGGGTCTGGGGCAAATTGACTTTGGGGCCCGAAGCTGATGCAATTTTTTCTCAGAGTTACCGTCCCACACCCTAACTGTTGATGAGTTGAGTAAAAACTTTGAATAGAGTGAATTTCTAAACAAAAACAATACATAAGAATTATGTTTTCCCGCTTATCGTCATTACATTTGGTAAGATTGATAATGTTGCGACAGCTGAACGTTAAGGGGTATACATGTGGCAGTTAACGCGACCGTTAGTCAACTGACATTACTTGCACTGTCAACTATCATGTCAAAGTTTTTCATTACAGTAAACTGTCATGGCAGTAAATGCTGTCATGACTAACTATCAAACAGTTATACTATGATAGTGGCTGCAACTTTTGTTGCAATAACTGAAACTGTACGATTATTCACTGTCAAGGCGAATACATGTGATAGTTAAAGTGAAAGTTGCTTCATTGCATCACTTGTACTATCAACTATCACACCAGAGTTAATGCGACAGAATAATCATGACTGTAATAATTATACAGATAAAGTTATAAAGATTCTCAAAGAGCAGGTAAAATGGGTAATTGTCGGGTAAGACGGGTATTTCAAAGGCACTAAGCGAGTATTTTTGGTCGCTGAATCGGCAGCACTGTTGTTCAGTCAATTGATGCAGGCGGTATCTCTGAAATAGAAGTGAATAGTGAACAGTGAAGGCTCTAGAACAAGAGGCACGGGATGAACTAACTAGATGTTCGAGTTGACCTAAAATTAAAAACGAACTAACGAATTCTCATAGTTCGATAGTTCTAGATTAGTTCACAAGCTATAGGAACTACAGATCACAAAAAGACGGACTGAACTAAGTAGTTCCTTTTGCTGAATAGTTCATTTGAACTAGTTCGTTCACGAACGACATATCTCTAATTTCTTAGAGTATACTTATCAGAGATAGAATTAGTTATCTGTGAATCTATTTTATATTTCGGTATGTGTGTTGTCAGTTTTTCGTTTGGTGAGAATTTCTTTGCCTTGGAATGGACCTAATTGGTTAGTGGGGGTACAATCTTTTCTAATACTTACAAGTGCCTTTCTACAATTACTGCCCTATTCATTTATAAAATGTCATTAAGATTTTGATATTTTCGTTCCTACTTTGCCTTTGTTGGGTTCCAGTTTTGTTTAAATTAATGTTTTTATTGGCTGTGCTAATTCTTGTTAGTTTTGTAATTGTTACAATTGAATACATTATTACATGTTAGTGTAATGTCCTATGTATTAATTATAATAATTGAATTTTACCTGTATCTGTTTGTAAAATATTGAATAATTGAATCATATATCTTCTTTTTCTTATCAACAGTGTTTCTCTATTTTTTTTTTAAATAATTAATTAATCCTTTGTTGTTTCAGATATGGATAACCCAGATATGTGGATTAAAGAAGAAATAATTGATGAAACTGAGCCCACTCGTGAGATATTTGTTTTTAAATTATGAATAGAGCTTATAATCTGAATTGTGATTCCACTATTGGTTATCTTCTTTACATCCTTATATCCTTACAAACAAGATTTATGACCCAAGATTATTGTATGATCATTGTGCAGAACTACTTGTTTAAAATTCTTCAAAATTACCAGCAATCCATAGTTATGGCAGTTTCAAAGTAGTAAAAAAAACAAAAACAAAAACATCTACATCATAAATAACTACATACAGTTTAGATTTTTTTAAAAAATATATAAAAATTATGATTGGTATATTATTCTTTGAATGAAGTAGTTTTTATTTCTGAATAATTCAGCAATGTTTATTACTTTATTTATTTTTCCTTTCTTCTTCATTGTCCTGGCGAGTTGTACCTTTAGAATGGTGGACAGGAATCCCATAACGGCTTGCACCTCCCCTACGCTTCTCGTTTCTCTCATCTTCTCCGTAATCTGATTGAAACGGGCAAGGAGGACTCCAGCGAACTGCCTGTTACTTTGCCTCGG
>NW_027116227.1:21870-22790 GCF_000696795.3 Halyomorpha halys
TGAGTTACAAATACAATAATTACAATTCAATATAACATCTTTACATATAAATACAAACATATTAAAATATAATTTGATAAAACCGATTCACATTTCACTATAATTTGATACATATTTACTAAACAAGATTTATGTTCTAAACAATAATTAAATTCTTAATACTTATGAATATACAATGACATTTGAACAAGAGATAAAATAGTAGTTGTTACTTGCCATGACTGTTAAAATAACTAAATTTACTAATAATTGTAGTCTTGAAAAAAAAAATGATATAGAATGAAACATTTAAAAGTTTTTTATGTGAACATCCCACACCTAGTGAACCTTTTAGATAGTTAAAGAGGCATACAATATTATAAAAAATATATCTTCGCAATAATAGCTTATGTTATTAAGAACTTGTTTAGGGAATATTCTGAGAATAATTTTAGTAAATGAAATAATGAATTATTTAGGACTCTCTTCAAACACCTTCTCTCAACCAAAAATTAATATAGGTAGACAATAGACCAAAACTAAACATAGATTAATATAAGAGCAAAAGAAAAAATTCATTAATAACAAAGTTGTATTAATCAAGATAGTCATAACAACAAAAAAAAACTTAATACTGCTCAAGGCTATACTGACTCTAGTGGATTGGCAAACAAATTATTTTGTGGCATTAATAGAAACTATAAACATTATGAATTTCAAAAGATTATTAACTTAGCAAAAAAAAAAAAATGACTTTGAAATGATATATTCTATGGCAGCTTGTTCTGCTGTGGTGTAAGGAATGGAATGCGAACCCATCACCTGACCACCACCAACCAGGTGCCATACTACATTAATTTAATATTTAAAGATACCTTTAAGGCCTTATCAAATATCCTATTTTCAATCTTACAAAATTTATTTTTAAGTAAAATTAGTGT
>NW_027116227.1:27349-35774 GCF_000696795.3 Halyomorpha halys
GATCCCCCACTTTGTTTAAATCTTGTCCCATTTTGTTTATATTACCCCTTACATTGTTTATAGCACCCCTTACATTGTTTATAGCACCCCTTGCATTGTTTATATCACCTTTTAACTCATCTGTCATATTGGTTATAAACATCATTAATTGTTGAAACATGGCTTTATTATCAAAATTATCATTATTTTCAACCTTTGAATTTTCTCCCACTAATTTATTTTCATGGATACTATTTACTACCGGTAAGTCATTCCTACCTCTAATGTTTTGGACAACATTATCTTCATCATTTTCATTTAATACTACCACCATATCATTCAATTTTCCAAGAATCACCTCTTTAGGATCTCTACAATCAGTTGTCTTAACATTATCCTCCATCATTAATATTAACTACTTAAGTTATAAAAAATGTATACAAAACTTATTGTGACCTAATTTGTAAAGGATTAGGCCACACCTGTTGGGCGACAAAATGTAATAATTTATCTTTATTAAAAATTAAAATAAAACGAATTTTAATCGTTAGAAAAATGTGAGAATTTAGAAAAACAAGAATGAAAGATATGACTTGTCATATCTTTTATTCTCGTTTTTCTAAATTCTCACATTTTTTTCAATTTTTTCATTTAATTTATTTATTTATTTAATTTTTTTCAATTTTTATATTCACTATCCTTCCTGTTTCATTTATATTCATGTATCTATCTTTTAATTTATATTCATGTGTTATCTTCTTAAGTGTACTTATATTAATTTTCTATTATATTTTACACTTTTCTGTATCCCCGCTCATTTGGTATATTTTGTTTCTTAATTACTTACACATATTGTATCCCATTATTTTATACTTTACTGTTCACCTAATTTAACAGTACTTTAGTACTTTTTTTTTTTTTACTATGTTTACTTTACAAATTATTTTCATTATTGTGGCATAATTGCCGTCCCCACTCCTCCCAATACCAACGGTCACTTTATTTTTAACTGCCGTCAAAAAAAGGTATGCATTCTGTCTCATCATTTGATTTGTGTTTTTTTTCTTTTTCTTTTTACATCTCTTTATTTGTATTTTCTTTAATATTTCTTCTCTTATCTATCTGTTACTATTACCCTTTTCATTTACTATTTACAACCTTCATTTTTCTTATTATATTTTACTCTTTTACATTTTATACCTCTGTTATTTTACACTTATGTTTTATTTCTCTTTTTTTCCTTTTGCAACTATGTGTTTGTATCTTTTTTAGCCCTGGCGAAGCCCTGCAACGTGGGGCGAAACGTTGACTCAATAAAATAGTATAATTCTACTATTTGAGTTTTTTTTTACCGCACCCGGACCATATTCCATTCATCTATACACACGGTCAATCAATAATCTTCCAGTAAAAGTAATTTTCTTCTTGGTTGTCTTCCTTTTTCAAACTGTCCACTCTTGCTGGACAGAAATTGATGAGGACCTCCTCATCCTGGAGGCATCATTGCACCTGCACGCCCAAACAACGAAAAAAAATCCCCTAATGAAAACCTGCCTCGATGTTACATGTAAACATCGATTGTCGCACAACAGTTAGGGATTTTTGCAAATGATTTACTTTCTGAATATTATTCTTTAACACTATTTCTTGACTTCTATTTTTTCTTAAATTTACTGTATTTTCAACTATGATGGGAAGAGTTAAAATAGTTTGTATGATATTTGAATCTGTTCAACATGGCCTTGATTCAACGGACTTGTTGACTGAAGAAAACGTAAAGCCATCTTGGTTTTGTTTTGAATCACAAATTTATTATGGACAATGAAAATTGGTTAGCTTGCTTTTTGGACAAACAAAACAAATGAACAATATTAAAATGATACATAAAATAAAACATATTAAAAACCCTTTATACATCAAAATATACTATTTACTAAAAAAGAGCATATTACTATATATATATAGTATAACAGTATAATAATAATATAATAGTAATAATAATTAAAGTAAATAAATAATTTAGTTAAACATAATAACTACTAGTAAACTTTACTAGACTTTTTTTTTTTCAATCAGTTCATGAAAACAGATCTTCCAATAGCTATATCATGGATATCTAATAAACTTACTTAAAAGATGAAACGTTAATTAAAAAAAAAAGGAAAGTGCTGTACACGCATCACACAATGTTCACTTACAAGCCAACTTTGAAAATAATCCTCACTAGTTTCATAACGGAAACAAGATATAATATGTCTTTATCACTATTCTTATCTCCAGAAATGTATTTCAACAAAAAAAAACATTTTTCCTCCATCTTTTTAAGTTAACTATCAGATCATTTCACAGTTTATATTTATACTTTTTTAATGAGTAGTAAGAATGAAAGATGGGTAATTTTTTCAAATAAAAAAACTTAAATGTACTTCAGTCAGTGGAAGATTATTTTTTAAAAACTTCATTTAAATTATATTAAACTATTTCAATGAGGTTAAAGCCTATACAATATTGAGGACTACCTAATTTTACAATGACATACCTACTGAGTTTAATAAAAATTGTTTAATAACATTTTGTATTTAAGGGTTTCTTGGCACCCAGGACTGCTATAAAAAATCCGTAAATTCCTACTCCATACATACTTCCTCATTATCCATTGTTATCTCACTGACAGATTATTTCAAGTAAATCTCAACAGCGCTTATTCATCCCTGTTCCGTCAGCCTGCTGGCGTACCTTAGGGTAGTATCCTAGGTCCTATCCTATATTCAGTTTTTACAGCTGACATCCCAAACCATCGTAACAGTATTCTCACCACGTATGTGGATGACACATGTCTATTGTCAGTGAACAATGATCCTTACATTGTATCCCAAACCCTCTAATCCCACATCACCACCCTTGAAGAATGGTGCCAAAACTGGAGTATTAAAATAATAAAAATAAATCCCACCAAATCACATTTACCCTTTGTCGTAAACCCATGACCTCTTGCCCCACAGTATCCTTTAATAATACCCCACTTATTCCTGTCGAACAGATCCGTTACTTAGGACTACATCTGGACAAACTACTGGCATGGAATCCTCATACAAGACTAAAAAGCCTGTAGATTGCTCGTCGATTCAGACTATTACAACATTTACTAGACAAATGGTCTAAACTGCCATTCCGTTACAAAGACTGATCTACATGACTATTATAAGGCCTATCTGGACATACGAAGTTGAGCTTTGGGGCTCCACTAAACAATCAAATTCCTCCCGAATCCAATCCTTACAGTCTAAAATCCTTAATGCTCCTTACTTTGTCACAAATCAGGTCATCCATCAGGACCTCAATGTCTCATATGTTGCCGATTTGGCCAGAACCAGTTACCATTCCTTCCATTATAAACTTCCCAACCACCCATATCCACTTGTTTCTAACCTGGCTTCTCCTTCATTACCTAATAATCCTCTTAGGCGTCTGAAAAGAAGATGGCCTCGAGATCTTTTCCTCTAGAAATGTTATTGAAGTTCTATCAATGGGTAGATTCTCCACATGTTTGTATCATGTCACTATGTCACCTACAGCAAATTTACTTGTTATATATATTTTTATACAGTTGTAAGTAACAATAAATAAACCTTTAAAAAAAATAAAAAAACTTGAACTGGGAATAATAAATATAAATTTTGTTCTTCTGAGAATACAACAGTTTAACAAAAGATAATGGAGCCATATGCATTTGGGAATGATCGGGCAATTTCGGGTTTTTTCAGTTCGAATGTTTTGTTTTTTTCTCCTTTAGTTATTCATAAAATTCTTTAATATTTTGTATTGATTTATTGTTTATTATTGAGAACAATGAGGACCGGTAATTTTTTTTAAATAAACAATATAAAAGGTACTTTACAGAAGGAGGCACCAAACTTTTTGATCTCACGGATAAGCAAATTCATAATTTAAATCCATCAGACCACTAATAGGATTTTTTAAGTATTGAATATATTTATAAAAAAAAAAAATTGTGGTCTAAGTAAAAGTATTAATTGTAACCAAATTATGAAAGCTTTATTAATAAACTATACTAAAATAAACAAAAAAGTTAAAAATGGTCTAAGTATATCAAACTTTTAGCATTATACATTCCTAGTATGATGGATGTTCCTGCTTACTTGAAATAACATTATGGATATTTGGATCCAATATGTTACTGCAAGACGGAGAACTGCATTTATTTGAAGCTGAGATTGATACAGTGTTTCGATGGCTGTGACAAATAAAAAGGCCTTTTGACATTAATAAGTTGTGGAGAAATTGAGTCAGAATTTTCATCGCCAGTTCACTAAGAAAAGTTTATTCACTTTTTTATTGAATAACTAAATTAATGCTTCAGCTGATATACATATGTGACATACAGGACAGTCAAACATTATTTTGAGGTGAGGGGAGTAGTTTGGAGAGGGTAAGTATTGGTTGACAATGTTGACCTTCTACTCGGGCTTAAGCAAGCAAGAAGTGACTAGCTTATTCAGATTTTCATTCAACTTTGTCACCGAATCATCGTTGAACTGCAGCCCTCCCGAGAATTTGCATCCTATATATCTGATGGTCTCACCTTTTTCGATAACTTAACGTGAGGGGTAACTATATTCCACATTTTTCTAGGGACCAGCAAAATTATCTCGTGGACCACTGCTTTAGTGTCCTCTGCTTAGAGGATGAATTTTTAAAAAATTCAGCATTTAAGCCCTGTCAGGCTATTTCAATGAGTATAAGCCGTATCTGGTATTTATGACCACTTATTTTCTCATTGATTTTTAGAACTTAATCAAAATTGTTAGAGCTGTTTTGGATAAAATTAAAAAATTGAAAAATCCACTCTATAAAGTGGCTATCTAGTAAATTTTAATGAAAAACGTTGCTGTCACATCTCTGGTATACACCTCTCCTAAATGTGTTATTTCAGTTTTTCATATGACTTACCATTTTTGGGTCAGGCTGCTCACAGACACACACAATATATATCTCATATATAGTAAGTGAAAGTAATTATTAAATCATATTACCTAACGTTGAATAGATTTTGGTTGGAATCCATAATAATTATTACTACCACATATTCATTCTCTTTGTCCGACTTATTCATTAAATTAATTCTCTTTTCTGCCTCATATTCAACCTCAGCTAAATTTTTTATTTCTTTCATTTAAATTTCCCCTTGATTTGGGTTTAAGCTCTTAACAAGTTAAGAAAGAATCTATGTGCGGGACATCATATCACCATGGAATGTTTTTGCTCGAATATTTGACATACTGAAAATATCCGAGAGTTATGGTAAAAAGATTGGCTATTTTACGAATAATCAAATCGGCCCTTAAATTGTCTATTTCATAATTGCTATATCTGTTCTTTTTCTTTTAGAGAAACTTTTATTGTGTTTGTTTATTTTAAATATATCTCAATGCAATTTATAATTATAATATAACATGGTAGTCTGAAATCTGATATGTAAACTAGATGAAGAAAAGTGATCTTACCAATGTTTACATAATATTAAGTTCAATTCAGTACTGCTACATGTTCAGTTTATCTTAGAAATGTCATAATCCATAACTTACAACTTTTCTAAAATTTATGATAAATTTCACCCATTTTTTCCCTTCTGTAAATATTTTTTTGATCTATCTTCAGTGAATTTATTTTGATAAAAAAAAGTATTCCTTAATAATTTCGGGCTTGTTACCTTTCTAAAATAAATGATTCAATTATTAGTACAAAAAATACAGTGAACTTATTACTATAACATGGGCCCATGGGAAATGAACCAATCTACTCAGCAAGGAATTGAATTTCCCTAAATTAGCTTCAGAAATTATAAATAATTTATATAATTGAAGTTGCTTGATGCTTTATCCTTGGTGGTAGGATTGTTGTAGATCTTCCTCTTTGATTGTATTGAACATTATAATATCATATCGTTTCAATACTAATCTATGTTTGGTTTTGTCGGATTTAAGTAATCCCAATTTTTCGGCTCTTTTTTGAGTTTGTATAAAGTTGAGGTCGGGGGTCTCATTTTTTGATGCCTCCCCTTACCGTGTTCACCGTAAGACCCCAAAGATGGTACGACTGTGAAGCCGCCTGAAATAATCTATCATGGCATGTAGCCCAGAACCTGACTTGCTCCTACTACCACACCACAGCAAATGACATGCTGGCCAGCCTCAGAAGGAGAAAGATGTTTTTTTCTGGCACCAGGCGAAAAGTACATGGTTTTCACCATTTCACCCACTGGGATGAGGGAAGCGGCCATTGGTCGCAGAAGTAACCATGACAGCGAGACTTCCAACTCAGTCAACAGATAAGCGATCACTATTTATTAGTATATGAAATACTCGTGCTCTGTCTGAAATCTATCATTAATTAACACACTAACTCATTTGGCCCTCAGGGATTTTCTTCTGGTCTCTCTAAAATATATGTGCTCATTAACAAGCAGAAAATTCTCACATTTCAACACCCCACCTTCTACTCAAATATAAATAAAAAATTCAATATACACTTGGGAAACCTGAAGTAAGAAACGGGCAGGTCCCGATGTATAAAAAGTATATATTAATACATTCAATTTGCCATAATGTTGATAAAAATTGTCTGATTTTGATAATGTTTTCATTTAATTTACTGACGTTTCAAATTCCTGCTACAGCCTGAAGGAAACAATATTTTTTTAGTCTATTAAGGACATACTTATGAACATTACTTTTTATAAACAAAGAGTAACTAGATAAAAAGAGAAAATATGAAGGAGATGGTCGAGGTGTGTCAACAATAAAAAAGATGGTTTAATTTAACTGAAATGGTTTAACATGTTAAAGCGTGTTAAATGGAAAAACTCATGTTAAATCGAAAAAAATTGCCTTCTTTTACTGTGGTAAAACGAAATAACATTTAACATGGCTGAGAGTCTGTTACTTGATCTGTTAAATGGAGAATGAACAAAAAATAGTTAACATCTATTTATTTTCCGATGTTTCACCCCAATTTTTTTTATATTTGCTTATCATTGTCTATTTTATTCTATTACTATTGTTATTTCTTCTTTTTGTTCATTTTTTATATAAGGGGTATTCATGATCTATGTTAAAGCGTGTTAAATGGAAAAACTCGTGTTAAATCGAAAAAAATGGCCTTCTTTTGCCGTGGTAAAACGAAATAACATTTAACATGGCTGAGAGTCTGTTACTTGGTCAGTTAAATCGAGAATGACGTCACACAATAGACCAGTTGAGATCGCCGCCATATTAGTTGTTGTGACTTTCAATACAGTTGTCAATTAGCTCATCTTCATTCTCTTCTTCACAAGTTTGAAGATCAATAAGACACTCATAAGCTAAACTTTCACACAAATTCCACTTTTCACTCACTCTAGGCATGTTTTAATTAATTACTTAAATCAAAACTGAAGTAAACAATAACATGAGGGTCTGGAAGGAAGGTTATAAACATAAAGGCTTATACAAGTTGCTGAGAAAATCCGCTAGGGACTCTTATGCATTTAACGTTTAACATGACTTCAAATAGGGCTGCTCACAATCCTATAGTTATAACATTTAACATGGTAAAACATATAACATTTAACACAACATCATGAATACCCCTATAATATACTTTTTTATGGTCTAATTAAAAATTGTCTATTTTATTCTATTACTATTGTTATTTCTTCTTTTTGTTCATTTTTATATAATATTCTTTTTTATGGTCTAATTAAAGATTTCAAGATAATAGCTTTAAACATTCCCAGGACAGCATTGACCATTGTCTATAAAATGTGTTAATCGGCCTATTTGTTTTTTATTCTACTGAGACAGGTAAGTTTTAGGTATTGGAACTGCTTAAATAAATACGTCTTGAATGTTCCAAACATTACTTCATTTCAGTTTTGTATCTTATATGTTAATTATTTTATTTGAGTTTGACTCTTATTTTTATTTGTAAACATTTGAGCAACTGAATTCTTCTTTAATTATGTTTCGACTCTGACTATATGTGCCTATGATGTTTTATTATAGAACTGTTTATTCATTATGTATGTTGTTTGCTGTTTCAGATATAAGTAACTCTGGTTTTTCAATTAAGGAAGAAATGACTGCCGAAACTGAGCTAACTTCTGAGTTTTGTTTTTTAAATTACTATTATTTAGAAGTGTAATCCTCATTTTTTTTCCCCCAGTTTTTATTGGTTTAGATACTTGATTTAAACCATTTTTACCAATAATTATGAAAAAGATGGTCAGGAGTGCGGTCAAAAGAAAACAAATAGTTAATAACTATTTATTTGCCCCTCTTTGTATAGCTTCATCACGGCTAAAAAGATACAAAAACTACTAAAAATACTTTGACACAAAAACTACTAAAAATACTTTGACACAAAAACTACTAAAAATACTTTGACA
>NW_027116227.1:35824-47077 GCF_000696795.3 Halyomorpha halys
ACAAAAACTACTAAAAATACTTTGACACAAAAACTACTAAAAATACTTTGACACAAAAACTACTAAAAATACTTTGACATTGTAGGATAATAAGATACAAAAAGGTAAATTAAGGTAGGGTTAAAATTATGTAAATATAAGTGAAAAGAAGATTATATACAAAGTAAAGAGAAGAAGAAATAAAATATAAAATAATAAGAATATAAAAGAAAAATGAACAGGAGACATTTTAACACATAAAAATAGAAAAGTAGATTGAAGAAAACAAAATTTAACACAATAAAAGACGGAAAATAAAGAAATAAGTTGAGATTAAATAAAGATTGAGAAAGAATAAATAAAAATAAAATTAATAATAATTGAGTAAAGAACAAATCAGGACCACCAGTTAAGTTCCAGTTGAGAGCTTTCAAAACAGTGACAGAAAATAGAAAGCGCACAGAGTAGAGGTTTGGTGACCGACCGTTAACGATTTTATTCCAAATATACAAAATACAAGAAAGAGATATAATAATAACTATAAGAATTATATAATTTAGGAAAAACTAAATATAAATTAAATGATAAAATACGCAACTAGTAATTCATACCGACAAAAAATATAGTTAGGATAATACAATGTATTATAGGTATAATACAATAAATGTAAAAGAAGTAAATAAAGAATATTAAATAAAAAGGTGTGAGCCTAAACATACTGAATACTTTCATAATGATATCAACCGTTTTTGTACTGTTGGTGTTAATAATATTTTATCTACATTGATGATTATAATAGTGAAGACAACAGAAGTAATATGGAAAATGTTAAGTGAAATAAGTTAATTTAAACAATGTGTTTAAATAAATTAGAAAAATTCCTATTTTCTGCCACTGTTTTGAAAGCTCTCAACTGGAACTTAAATGGTGGTCCTGATTTGCTCTTTACTCATTTATTATTAATTTTATTTTTATTTATTCTGTCTCGACTTTTATTCAGTCTCAACTCAATTCTTTATTTTCCATCTTTTAGTATGTTAAATTTTGGTTCCTTATCTCTGCTTTTCTATTTTTATGTGTTATTGCGTTAATACTATTTTATAGCTTCTCAGAGCTTCATCAGGGTTAAAAATAAACAAAAAAATAAAATAAAATAAAAATATTTTGACATAATAGGATAAAACACAAAAGATAATTTAAGGTAGGGATAAAATTATATAAATATAATGTGAAAACAAAATAATATACAAATGAAATAAAAATAGTATGAATATAAAATAGACAATAATAGCAATATAAAAAAATTACGCAAACTATTAGGTTAAAATGAAAAATACCAGTTTTGTATTGACCTCAGCAGAAACAGCTGGGTGGTTACTCATTTATTATTATATTTATTTTTTCTTGACTTTTATGTAATCTTAACTTACTTTTTTATTTTACATTTTGTTTTCTCATTACTACTTTTCGTAATTTTTTTTTATATTCTTACCATTGCCTATTTTATATTTATACTATTTTGTTTATTCTTTTCTTTCATTTGTATATTATTTTATTTTAACTTATATTTATATAATTTTAACCCTACATTAATTTACCTTCTGTATTTTTGTTTTCTTGTCACCATACCTCCGACCATCTTCTTCAACAGTTATAATAAGCCCTGTATAAATATAAATTATATTAATTGCATCTCAGGAATTATTGAAAAAAATAACTCTGTTAGAGTTTGAATCGAAGTTCATTAATTGCACTATTAAGTAGTTTATGATGTTATTTCACCTACTTTTAATATTTCAGGAATTATTGGTAATAAACCTAAAAATATATGGCAACTATTTTGTCATCTAAGTCTACCTTAATTTACCTTTTTTGTATCTTATTATCCTACAATGTCAAAATATTTTTATTTCTTTAGTACCTTTTTCACTCTGATGAAACTCTACAAGTGGGGAAAAACGTGACATTATTCTATTATAACACTTCCAAGTCAATTGAAACCTTTTCAACTGTAATTGTTACTTTTCCCGATATATTTGTATTGTCTTACATACCCATTCAATGGGGAGCGTTTGTTGGGTTTTCAGGGATTCTGATTCCATTTTTTGAATTTAATTTTTTTTTACTCATGCTCATTTGGTATCTATTATTACATTTAGAGTTTTTGTCAGTAAAAGGACCGCTTAGTAGGTTTTTGTGAGCGCTGATTCTATTTTTTGTATCTTATTGATTTATATTGGAAGAAAATAGTCCGGGTAGCTGTCAATAAAGGTACAAAATAGTAGAAAAAACTATTTAATGGTAACAAACATTTCGTCCCACTTTGCAGGGCTTCATCTGGGTTAAACGACACAAATATTGTCTTTTTAGTTTTTTATCACATGTTTACACCAGTGATTCCCAAAGCATGCACTGAAGCTGCTCGGGGCACCACGATATCGTCATCAGGACATCACGAAATATTCGATTAAACAATTTTATAATTTTCAATTCTCAAATTTTTGCACCAAAAATCATGTAAGCTGACAAAATTCCAATAATTAAGCAACTTTTGAGTCTTTCATTGTTTTCTTTCCAATCCGTATATTTTGAAACGGTTAGTGCCCAATCACGGCTTCCCCATCCATACTTTAGTCAATTAATAGTAGGAAAATAGTAAGGATCTATTTTTAATTTTTTGCTGTTTAATGGGAAAGTTTTCCAATTTTTCATAAAAGTCGGAAATTTCGAAAAAAATTTATATATTAATGGCACTCAAGAAAAAGTCCGATTAGTTAGGGAGCCACAAACTGAATAAGATTTGAAGCCTCTAGTTTATGCCATGTCTGAAAGATTGTCGACTTCTCTTTATTGTTATCACTTGTCATAGTTTTATTACTTACTATTTTTATCTATATTGTTTTAGTTTTCTCTTTGTTTTATTACATCACTATTCCTCCCATTCTTCATGCTTTATACCCTTATTCAATAATTTTATCAATGTTTTCATATAAACTTTTTGTTTCTCTCTCTATACAGTATATAATCTGTATGTAATATTTTATAAACGCATGTTTACATTTATCTCATACAATTGCCTATTGTAATATTAAAAAATAGATTAGATTATCCTGTCAATTTACTTATATATGTGTATTATAAAAAATCTAATCCTTTTTGACAGTTAGTGAAGTAGTGGAGAAACCTATACCTGTACTTTTCAGTGTTCAACCCTTTTCAATCAGGATCAGGTAAATTGCTCTCCGTTTATCTGTTATCTTATATTATAATTATAATTATTTCCTTTATACTTGTTACCGTACCTTTACTGTAGCACAGTTATTTCACCTATCTGTTTAACATTTACACCTACATTTTTACTATATTCGTTACTATTACTAATAAGTATTGTAATAAGTCTACTATTTATTACTCTAGTTCTTTATTTACAATCCTATCACACTTGGCAGTATTTATTAGTAATTAGTTTCTTATCCACTTATATTTATACTTCCTTAAGTTAAACTTATTATAAAGTTTTATAAAAGAAAAATATTTTATTTTTTTTTGCACATTTTCTTACTTTCTCTGTATATTTATTCTAATGTTCTGTCGCTTGTTATAATGTTTACATCTTGTTTTCATTTAGCCCTGTAAAGTGGGGTGAAACATTGGTTAAAATTTGTTTTTGTACTATTTTGAACCTTTATTGACTGGAACTTGAACTATCTTCTCACAAAGTTATTATTGATTGTATATGTGCATTTTGCTTCTAGTATTTTCTTCAATATTGGAATGTTAATCTTATGGATATAAAACATTTCTGTATCAAACTCATATGAATCGCACATTTTTGTAGTCATAGTTGGCCAGTGCAAAAATGTTGAACAAGACAAAAAATTTGTATCAGATCTTTATAGTGTGCCTTCTGGGTTTTACTCACATATGATTATTTGCATCCAGTAATATTTTTACAAAGAAAGATTTGGTAAGCTATTAGTCAATAAATAAAATCTGTAATCTAACATAGAGTAAGCAAACTTCCTTGTTTCAAGTTTGCAATTGATTTTAAAATTTTCCTCAATTACCAAATACCTTGAGGATCTCGCAGACTACTGTTTGGTAACTGGTTTAGACCACCGGTTTAGAAGGTTGGAACCTGTGTATATATGATCTTTTTTGTTACTTTTAAGGTCTAATTTCGCCATAAATTTCTTATAACTAATTATGAGAGATAGTTGACCGTGGATGATAAATGAGAAGAAGATGGTTGGGGGTGCGGTCAATGAAAAACACAAATAAGTATGATTAACTTATTTTAATGTGCTGACGTTTAGGCTAGAGTTTCTAGCCTTCTTCAGGGCTAAAAACAAAACAAGATAACAACCACAGTAAGTATAGAAAAATATAAAAAGAAAGTATAAACAGAATAATTTTACACATACAATGAATAATTTTACAAAATAGAATTAATAAAATGAAGTGATTAATTATTATGATTATTAATTCTATTTTGTAAAATTATTCATTGTATGTGTAAAATTATTCTGTTTATACTTTCTTTTTATATTTTTTTATTTTTTATACTTACTGTGGTTGTTATCTTGTTTTGTTTTTAGCCCTGAAGAAGGCTAGAAACTCTAGCCGAAACGTCGGCACATTAAAATAAGTTAATCATACTTATTTGTGTTTTTCATTGACCGCACCCCCAACCATCTTCTTCTCATTCTTATAACTACTTTTATTATTTAGATTAAAAATGAAATTTTTAAGTCTTCTATTGAATAATTTGCATTGGTTAAGGGTATTCTCAAAGCAAACAGTTTTTGGTTAGATCATTTAATAAATCTGAATTTTCGGGTCTTGAAATATTGAAGCTTATGATGAAGAGAAGTCTAAGTACCCAGAAGTCAGCTAGTGTTGTCATTTTTATAAAATTATTATTATAAAATATTATTTTTTATTTTATTTTAAATTATAAAATTATTTTTATAAAAAACTTACCCATATAGGTTGATGTTTAATTGTATGGAATGGTTGGCTGTCTCTTCAAAATTGATGAGTCCACCAAGTATAGGTAGGGAAAATACAAAATGGTGGCTGTTTTAATAATTTTTTAATCCATTAGTTTTATTAAACTAAACAATTTTCTTTACACAAAAAATAATAAATTAATTAACTTCAGTTAATTAGAAGCCAAAAAATATGAAGCTCAATGGATTATAAATATAGAGCCAAATTTTCATATTAATCAAATTAATGAATTGCGTTGAGAAGTAGTTCCTCCTAAAAGTATAATTATGAAGAGAAGTGTGGTAAAAATGAATTGCAAGGGAGAAAATCCACTCATTTTCGTAACCACGCGTACTAATTGTATGGAGAACAACCAAACCGTGGTTGTATCGTCAGCAACAAGTTTATAGATGTCAACAACCTTGTTCCTTTTCTCCTTAGGAAAACTAATAAGTCTTCAATCAATGACATCTTGTTCTTTTCTGCTAGCCTTGTCGCCTGGTTATTAATGAAAGATCATCCAAGCTACGTTTACTGCTTCACACTGGATCTGATAGATCCATAGTAATATAATGCTAAATCTACACGTTTGTCACTTGCCGCAGATCCAAGACTACAAATGCATAGTAAACAAAGGAATAGACGCCCGTTCTTGTGATTTTTGTCAGCTGTTATATTTTATTATAAAGATAATGCAAAGTTACAAAATAAAGACAGGCGAGATGAAAGGAAACATAAATATAATCAAGCAGAAAATAGATTATAAAAGTTCATAGAAACAGTTTATTAATTAATAAAATAAACTTTTGTTGTAAATTTTTTTTTCAGAAATTTGTTAATTTTATTTCTGACGTATTTAAAAGTGCTTGTTCATATTTACCAAACTTAAGCAAATTCGCGCATGCCCTAGAGCATGAGCTATTTGACTAGGCTGGTACTGGCCTGAATTTGTGGCATACCCGTTGAGTATAGGTTTTTGGGCATGTCGAGGTGTTGTGTTAGATTAGATGGATTCCTATTGAATACGTGAGTCGCTCTATACCAGAAGGCCTCGATAATGAGTGTTCATACAGTTTATGTAGTTGGTTAGGTGATGGATGGACAAGATGAATCCGTTCGTCCTCGTTGGATGGAAACTTCGCTCTGCAGGGAAAGAGCCTGCAGTCGCGAAGGGGTAGGCAAGTCCTACGGGAACGAGTCGAGACCTACAGAACGCAGAGTGAAACTAAAGATGTATATGCGTTACTGAAAGGGAAATGCACACTGAGGTCTTCCTACATTTGTCAAGTAAAAAATAGACTATAAAACGCCGTCGAGATATGCTAGACGTTTGCTTTTAGTGGATAAGATTCTATTGTATTTATTGATTCTAATAACACATTTATGAATATTACAATATATAGCATGGTTGTCAGTTTGTACAATCTAAGTATTTACAAGGCATAAATTTAAGGACATGATGTTTGCCTGACGACTGTAGTAGTTCTCGTTGTGGCAGCTAGGTAGCGTTACATTCCGTCGTAAACCTCTACCCTCCTGCCCTACAGTATCTTTTTTAAATATTTCACTAACGCCTATTGAATTAGTTATAAAAACACCCCAAACAATACTAATACAATCAACGAGCAATTAACCTGACAAGACAACTAACAAAATGGTCACGAACTCAGCTAGTCTGTAGCGTGACGTCATTCTCTATTTAACATACCTTGTAACAGACTCTCAACCATGTTTTAAGTTATATCGTTTTAACAGGGTAAAATAAGGAAATATTTCTTCATTTAACATGATGAACTAATGTTCATAAGTATCCCTTATGTCTCTATAAAGCGTCAATCAGACTGATCGATGTTGAGAATAGTACAAGAGCCGGGAAGAAAAAAAAGGCAGTTATCTCACCCCACTTTTTATTACTTCTATAAAAACTATGTATAATTACTAGCCAAAATTGATGAGTCTGCCAAGTTGGGGGATTAAAAAATGGCGGCTCTCTCAAAACCTTAAAAATAAATTGATTTTTTCTTCGGAGCTTTATATCTTAAAAACTACCAACAACACTAGAAACTCTAACAGAACATTTTTTAAAGAAGAGTAAATTTGCTGAAATAGTAGCCCTAAAAGAGCTATTTACGTCCAATAGTTCTCGAGATATAGCTTTTTAAAAAGCAAAATTTCGTAAAAATCTACGGAAAGATAAGCAGTGAGTTAATTTATTTTGAGAAATCTATATCTCAGGAACTATGTGACGCACTGATGTCTTTTAGCACTCAAATTAAAGCTAGTTTAATGGACTATAAAGAAGTTTAGGACCTTTACCTTCGTAGGAATAGTAGTTTTCATGATATATGCTAAAATAAATTGATTTGTAGTTACTCGGACAATAAATTTGATTTATGAAAAACTTTATTCAAAAATCATTGGATGTTCTGATGTCTGCCAGCGCTCAAATTAAAGCTAGTTAAATTTACTATAAAATAGTTAATTATGTTTATCTTTGTGGGAGTAGTAGTTTTTATCATATTTGACAAAATAAACTCACAAAATGTTAATTTCTAGTTGTTCGTATAAAATATTGGATTTTTGAAAAAATGTATCTCTAAATCTATAAGACGCACATATCTCTGCCAACACTCAAAATAAAGGAAATTTAACTTTAAGAAATTTAGGAAATTTAACTATAAAGTAGTTTATGACACTTATCTTCGTAGGGGTAGTAGTTTTTATGATATTCCCATATGAATATAATTTTGGCAAATGAAAATTTGTCTGAACAACTATAAATCAACTTATTTTAGCAAAGTTCATGGAAACTATTACTCCTACGAAGATAAACATCATAAACTACTTCATAGCTCATTAAACTAGCTTTACTTTGAGTGCTAATAGACATCTGTACGTCAAATGGTTTTTGTGATATAAGTTTTTCAAAATAAGTTCACTAACTGCTGATCTTTCAATACGTCCCATACAACATTTTTATGAAATATTGCTTTTTAAAAAGCTATTTATCGAAAACTATTTAACGTAAATAACTCTATTAGGGCTCATATTTTAGCAAATTTAATCTTCTTTAAATGACGTTCTCTTAGGTTTTCTTGTGTTGTTCCTACTTTTTAAGATATAGAGCTCCGAATGAAAAATTAGTTTTTTATCGCTTTGAAACAGCCACCATTGTTTATTACCTATACTTGGCAGACTCATAAATTTTGACTATTAATCATACATAGTTTTCATTAAAGTAATCAGAAATTGGGGTGAGATAACTGCCTTTTTTTCTCCTCTTGGGCTCTTGTAGTAGAACCTCTATGGTTGACATTAGTAAATACAGCCTGACTTTTCAATCATGAACGTCATTCCATCTAAGTTCTATGTTGAAAGTTCATATTCAAAGTTAGATAAGTTTGAGATATTTTTTTGTTATCATGGATCAAATTGGTTAGTAATTGAATAGGTTTATCTTTTCAGCTCTATTATTTTTTTTTAAATCACTGTCCGTCGTGTTCAGCATGAGATATTAATTAAAATCTGGGTTTTTACTTTTTTGATTTAATTTGAATGAACTATAACGAATGAATTATTAACTTATAATCATTTTTTATAATGAATATTTATATTTCTTTGTATTTTTGTTTAAGTAACATTGAGGCTCCTCAGCCCTCATCTGTTGATTTCTCTGTATTATTCTAAAGGAACTCGCCCCAGAATAAATAGAGCATTATTATTATTATATTAAAAGAAATGTTTCATTTAGCTACTGATATAGGTCCTGGTATGTTAATTATATGGACTGCTTAGAAAGAAAATTCAAATTAATTTTGGAAATGTGTTAATACCCCTTAAAGATTATATACAATACTAGGTTTCAGTTTTAGGTCCTCTTATATATGACATAAATTCATTAATTTATCTGTAATCTACTTGTTTTTTATTTGTTAACATTAGGCTAATTAAATTATTTGTTTTAATTTTCAATCAATGTTTTCTCATGTTGTTTTTTCATAAAATCATGAATTTATTCTCTGTTTTGCGTTTTCAGTTGTGATTAACCCAGGTATTTCAATTAAACAAGAAATTACTGATGAAATGGAGCCCACTTGTGAGTTTTTATCTTTTTAAAGTTAAGAATATTTAGAATGTAATATATTATTTTGTTTACTGGTTTAAAATCGTAGTTTAAAGTATGTTATCCTTTATCTTAGTTTGAATTAAAATTTTCTAACTACTTAAGATTGTGGATGTTACAATTTTTTTTTTTCAACAGTTTATTTTTACTAAAGAAATTTATAAACTTTTTATTTATAGTTATACAAATTGTAGCAATAGAATATGTAGATATTGGTTACAACTTGTTGATTTTTCGAATAAAATAATCGCTGGATTTTTCTGCAGTTTCAATGATGGATATCAAAGAAGAGGGAGTAACTGAAGTCTATCGCAGTAAGTAATAATTTTAAATTAACAAACCTTATCTAGATATTATTGCCAAGGAAGTTGCTTGTTTTTTTTTAAATTAAGAAAACAATTTTTTGGTAAATGTTTACTTTAGGTCCCTCAAAAACGCGAGAAACCATTTTAATGGGAAAAGACTATTCTCAATAACCTGGATGGACCCGAGTATTGTTTACAATATTAACTGCCTTCGGAGAGGGAATTTCATATCTCCCCCAATTGTTGTGACATTATAATTCACGACATTTTTCAGCAGCTGTTCCTACCACGTTAACTTCTTCTAACTTGCAAATATCAATATTTAATAAATCTTTCATATGTAAGACCGATATTGTGAAATGAAAAATAGTTTATTTTTCTGGGACTAGGTGCCTTTAGAACAATTACAGAGGTAATTTTAATTTTATAATTACATTAACCAGCCATAAAACAGTGTGGTCACACTTAATTATATTTTATATATAGAGAATAAAAAATAGATTAATTAAAAAACTAATTGACTAAATAAAAAACAAAACTTTTATTAGGTTAGATCCATTATTATAATATTACAGATATTTTGTAATTAACTTTTTGTTTTGTTTTTTATTTAGTCAATTACTTTTTTAATTAATCTATTTTCTATTTTATAAAAACTCACAAGTGGGCTCCATTTCATCAGTAATTTCTTGTTTAATTGAAATACCTGGGTTAATCACAGCTGAAAACGCAAAACAGAGAATAAATTCATGATTTTATAAAAAAACAACATGAGAAAACATTGATTGAAAATTAAAACAAATAATTTAATTAGCCTAATGTTAACAAATAAAAAACAAGTAGATTACAGATAAATTAATGAATATATGTCATATATAAGAGGACCTAAAACTGAAACCTAGTATTGTATATAACCTTTAAGGGGTATTAACACATTTCCAAAATTAATTCGAATTTTCTTTCTAAGCAGTCCATATAATTAACATACCAGGACCTATATCAGTAGCTAAATGAAACATTTTTTTTTTTTAATATAATAATAATAATGCTCTATTTATTCTGGGACGAGTTCCTTTAGAATAATACAGAGAAATCAACAGATGAGGGCTGAGGAGCCTCAATATTACTTAAACAAAAATACAAAGAAATATAAATATTCATTATAAAAAATGATTATAAGTTAATAATTCATTCGTTGTAGTTCATTCAAATTAAATCAAAAAAGTAAAAACCCAGATGAAGCAAATGGTATTTGAATAGAAGGGATTTAAACGAGGTATGGGTTGGTACATGACCTATGTTAGAGGGAATGGAGTTCCAGAGATATGCAGGTCGGGTAAAAAACGATTTATCAAACACAGCAGTTTGGTGAGGTGGAGGGTAGATGTCCCTGTAGGGGCATACTTCATAAATAATTGTTATCGTTTTATATTTCTTCTTGAATTAATTTGTGTATAATCGTGATAGAGAAACAACTAAAGTTGAAAAATTACAATCCACCCACTCAACATAGCAGTAATTCCACTAACTTTGGAAGGATGCATGCCGCCATCTTGAAAAATTTTGGAAAAAGTTTGTTTTTGACTCCATAGCTTCTGAATAATGGAATTGGTTAGCTTGTTTTTTGGTTAAATAAAAGAAAGTCAATTAATATTAACATTGATACATAGAATAAAATGTAACTAAAACCACTATGCATAAAAAACAACTATTTATCAAAAAAAGAGGATATTATAATAGATGTATATAAGCATAAGTGTACCCAGCGAGGGGTAGAAGGGAGCAGCAGCTCCCTCCTAGAAGCAAAAAAAAAATTAATTTTTTTTTTCAAGTAAAAAATATTAATAACTAATA
>NW_027116227.1:47196-49618 GCF_000696795.3 Halyomorpha halys
AATAAAATAAAAAGAATTTTATTAGTTTTTGACTTAATTTCTCATATCTAAAAGATAGCTTGGGTTCAAATTAAAAACTTTAATATTTAACAGATACAGTGGAACCCCGCTATAACGACCTGTTTGGGACTTGGGGTGAGGTCGGTCCCATGAAAAGGTCGGATTAAGCGGAGTCTGTTACGCTGGGGAATTAGACTTACGCATGTTCAAGGGTGAATGAAAAATTAGAATATAAAACCAATTTATTTAGTACATATAAATGAAACAGAAAAATTAAACATTTAAATACATACATAGGTATTTATGTAAACAAAATATACACAATGAAAAAAAACACATTTACGATGACTAATATGTACATATGTACATAATGTATAGATAGATTTTTAAATTACCAAAAACTATCGATTTTTGTTTGTTTAACCCAAGAGCGCCTTTTCATGGAGGCATAATCCCTCCATTTTTCAAAAAAATGATATCAACTGGTTTTGTGACGGTTTGTTGTTCAGCATATCGAAGAGCTGCCTCGAAAGCATCGACTGCCTCAATCTCACGTTGGTCAGGTGTTTCAATGGAAGAGCTACTGTTTAAATATTCCCAATCGTGCATGAACTGAACCACAGAATGCTCGTTCTCTTGAACCTCGTCATTGATGTTCGAGCAGAGGTTTTTCCAAGATTTTTCCAATGTTGATGGCAGAAGCTCTTCCCAAGCTGCAGCTAACATATAAATTACATCTTTAATGTTAATGGATTTTACGGCTTCCATGAGACTAAAACCTGTTGCTGTTTTCTCAATCAAGGAGCTCATGAATTTTGATCGGTACCGTCTTTTGAGTGATTCGATCACTCCTTGGTCCATTGGTTGGATCAAGGGAGTTACATTTGGAGGTAAAAAAAATGGTTCTTACCTCATTTTTCTTGAGGTCTGTGTGATGCTAAGGAGCATTATCCAGAAGTAGAATGGCTTTTTGGGGTAGATTTTTATCTTTTAAGTAGTTTACAACTTCTGGCACAAAGACATTATTGAACCACTCGGAAAATAATTCACGATCCATCCATGCCGACTTTTGAGCTCGATAGTGGACAGGTAGAGCAGATAAATTGCTGATATTCTTGAAAGCTCGTGGCTTGCGAGATTTGCCAATGACAAAAAGGGGCAATTTATGAGTTCCTGATCCATTACTACATAAAGCTAGGGTCAGCCTTTCTTTTGCTAGTTTATAACCGACAAAGTTTTTATCGCCTTTTGCAGCTAGAGTTTTATTGGGCAACATTTTAAAATTTAAGCCTGTCTCATCTAAATTATGTACCTGCTCTGTTGACAATTCTTCGTTTACTAAGTTGTTCCTGAATAAATCGATGAATGCTGTTGCAGCTTCTTGGTAGGCAGATAATTTTTCACCGCTGATAGTAAACTGTTGAATGCCATGCCTTTTTTTCCACCTATGCAACCAGCTCTCACTCGCGTGAAAATCTCCTTCTGCATTAAGTGATGAATGTAACGATGTAGCTTAGGCTTTGATGAGAGGCCTGGAAAGGGGAGTTCCTTTCTCTCTTTCTTGGCGAAACCATAACCAAACCGCTTCATTCAATACCTCCGATGCAGGTTTTCTAAGTCTTTTTTTATTTGTCAGGTCATCTGACAACACACTAAATGAAATTAATTGGTCCCGATTTTTTTTCCAGTCCTTCACAGTAGTAACGCCAACTCCTAAATCACTAGCTACTTTGATAAGTCGCCCACCCATTTCGATTTTTTCAAGGGCCTCAAGTTTTTCCGCGATAGTACAAGACTTCCTTTTTTTAGACATTGTATAACGCTTTGATGTTAACACTGTGGAAGATAAGATTGAACTGATTTTTCAAACAACAAGGAGAGAGAAGTGAATCATCTTTCCAGGAAAATAGTTACAAAGTACAGTGGAAACGTTGTGTGTAAACAAGGGGTGTTTCTTCTCAGATATAGTCGGTTTATGCGAGGAGCGATGTTTCAAAAGGTCAGTTTATCGGGGGTCGTTTTAACGGGGTTCCACTGTAATAGAATTTTATTTCAATTTTCTAACGTAAGAGACTCTTTTCTCAGGGCGGGTTTCCTGGCAATCAGAAACAGACGACACTTTACTAATTATAACACTTAAACTTAATTAATAGATATTCTACAAATACAATAAATTTCAGTTAGAAACAAAACTAACTAATTACACAATCTTCCTTTGATGATATATGACTGTTGACATCATCTTGTCCAAAACGCTATCCAATTCCTAACAATGGCATCCAGTCCTTCCAGCTTCTAGCCAAACGGACGTCTTCTCCCCAAGCCAGCAAAATCAAGAGTGCCCGTTTCCTCTCTTCTATCTTCAATGTTCACAGGTCGATCCAAAAAATAATCGATTGTAGTACAATCGCTCTGCTTTACT
>NW_027116227.1:49893-51737 GCF_000696795.3 Halyomorpha halys
CAACTCTTGTGAGAATAGATTGGCAGTGAACTTCTCTATCTCAAGTAGAGTGTAAGCCACTAGTTCTATGACTAGACCCGGATAAAGGCTTGATTAACGGTTTTTTTCTTACCTCCTATTTTATTTATTTAAACATATACAATTATATATATATATAATTTTGGTTTCATTCGCCTTTTCCATACTGAAATATCACAACCTGAATGACCATGGCTCCCCCCCTCTAGTTTTGATCATGGCTATGCCCTTGTATATAACATGAAATGACCATTCCCCAGTAGAAATTCCCTCTAGATAAAAAAAAATCCCTGTAGAAGTAGTGGGCAATTCATTTTTAAAGGAAGATTTGGGAATAAGTCACCTCCAGCACTTTTCTGGTTCATTCGGGTTATCAAGGATAGTCTCTTCCTGTGTTTTGGGAAACCTGAGGTAAATAATTACTTTTTTTTTTGTTTACTTTTATGAAATATTCTTGTTCTCTTCTTTTATTTTATTTATTGTTTTTATACAGCTTCTTTTTGCCAAAGTATCCAAACTTTTTATTTCAGACCATCCTTGTTTTTTTTCCTTTATAGTTGTGTATATTAATTATTATTTACAGGTTACTATAAGGCTATACTTAACACTGGATACATGTTTAAGTACAAGAACTTTTTGTATGATAGAATAAGGTGCTTTGAATTTTCCTTGTTATACATATTTTTAATTTTATACAATATGAAAATTAAAAAAACAAAACACTACGCTAGATAAATAAAAAGTAATTAAAAAGGCTAATAAAGTAAATAAAGATAAGTTATAAATGATTAAGAAAAGAAAAATTACAATTGGTTTAAAGATAAAATATATACAATAAACAAAAAGTTTAGTACAATTTCGGTTTTGAGTTTTGTCTAGGTGTGTATGTTTACTACATTTGTCTTTCTTACTAGTATCGCAATATAGTTTTATAAATTATTTCCAAGAGAATATGAAGATACTTGCCTAAGCTGGCTGATGTTTCAAATGAAGTAATCACTGAATTTGTTTTCAGTTTCAATTATTGATGATATCAAAGAAGAGGGAATACCTGAAATCTATCACAGTGAGTAAAATTTTAAATTGACATACCTAATTTTGTTAATCGAGCCAGAGTGAAAGTTGGTTGAGTAACTTTCCATTTATTATGAGAAATTGAATGTTTTGTAAAATTTTTTCTATATGATATGTGTGTGTAGATAATGGATTGGTTGTCTGAAAAGTTGAGGAGATTGAAATAAAATAAAACAGTAGATCATTTATGTTTTCTAGTATACTCATGATAAATTCCAACATTTTGGCGTGAAATTTATTATGAAAATGTAAAAAAAAAATTTTTTGGAAGAAGATAGTTGACCGTATGAAGTAGATTGGAGGTAGTCTAGGTGGCGGTCAATAAAGGTTTCAAAATAGTAACAAAAACTATTTATTGTTAACCAACATTTCGCTCCACTTTGCTGGGCTTCGTCAGAGCTGATACGAGTACTGTTCTGTTACCAACCTGCTGTGCTGTTTTGTAACAGAACAGCACTCGTATTAGCCCTGAGGAAGCCCTGCAAAGTGGGGCGAAACGCTAGTTAACAAGAAATAGTTTTTTTTTTACTATTTTGAAATCTTTATTGACTGCTACCTGGACTATCTTCCTACAATCTACTTCATATAGTCAACTATCTTCTTCGAAAATGAATAAACAAACACGCGGTTGGTAACAGAACAGCACTCGTATTAGCCCTGAGGAAGCCCTGCAAAGTGGGGCGAAACGTTAGTTAACAAGAAATAGTTTTTTTTTACTATTTTGAAATCTTTATTGACTGCTACCTGGACTA
>NW_027116227.1:52407-62190 GCF_000696795.3 Halyomorpha halys
GTGAGTGGCTCTCTGGCAGCTTTGTCTGCGACCTCGTTACCAACAATACCAAAGTGGCTTGGAGCCCATATGAAAATAATGGATTTACCTTCCTGTGATAATTTTAGAAGGAAAGATTGAATTCTTATGATGAGTGGATGAAAATTTTGATTATAATGATATTTTGTGTAGACTTCAATTTTGAAAAAAAGTGTAGGTAGAATTTATGTGATAAAATGAAGTTTAGGTAAATAGTGACTAGAAGGATGTTGCGAATGGAATCCAACATCTAAAGGAATTTGTTGAACGCTGTTAATGGCAGGTTTTGTTATATTGACTATCATACTTAAAAGATTGAAAAAAAAAAGAATGAAAAGAAAGGAAAAAAGAATTAAACTATTGCAAAAAGAAACAAAGATATATAATTATTTATATCATAAATAAAGTATATAAAAATAAAGGAAAGTATAGGATTAGTAATAGATAAGAGAAAGTAAAACAATTTAAAATTTATAATAAAGGAAACAATAGAGAAAATATAAGAAATTAATAATTACAAACCAAACAAATCATATAAAAGTTTTCTTTAAGAAAAGAAAAAAAAAATTGATGAACAATATTAAAACTAATAATGTCTATTTGTCTGGCTTGTTTATGATGAAGGCCATGGGTGTAGATGATATAGGCAATGATGGCAAAGTATGACCATATAAGTTCGCAGTCATAAGCAGACAGTGTAAAATGTATCATACAACAATTGCTAGTAGGTGTTAAGAGACCTCAAAGCCGACTCATTATATATATATATATATATATATATGTCGGGGTTGTCTGGTCTTAGGTGGTTCTCCAGCCTGATATACACTTTACAGAAGGCCCACCACAAGGCGTATTCAATAATAGGTAAGAAAGGAAGGCCATGCCAGGGGATGAGCCCGGGACACTTACTTAGGTAGAGGAGGTCTAGGTGAGAGAGTCTGAGGTAGAGTAACAGTTCTAGTTGCCGAGATGAAGCGGATGGACTAGAACTGTCAAGATAGGAGTCAGCTTACCAGTTGCCGAGATGAAGCGGACAGAATAGAGCTGGGGAGAAACGGGAAAATACACTGGTTGCCGAGATGAAGCAGGCAGACCAGTGTAACCGTTAAGGATTAGGTTACAATCTTAGTTGCCGAGATGAAGTGGAAGGACTAAGATTGCTGGGTAAAGGCCATCTTCTAGGGTGAGTTTACTAAACAACAACTCTTGTGAGAATAGATTGGCAGTGAACTTCTCTATCTCAAGTAGAGTGTAAGCCACTAGTTCTATGACTAGACCCGGATAAAGGCTTGATTTTACGGATCAATCCCGGTGGCAATTAAAGGGCTCATGTGATCGGTTATCACTGAGGATTCACTCTTTTAACTCTACTTGAGATAGTTCCGTAGACTCTTTTTGCCCAATCTTTTTTTATTTTATAATTAATATTCTTACACATATTAACATATATCATGGGGGACATGGGTATTGTATTGGGCTGCGAGAAGGAAAATGGCGTAATAGCCCACTTCCTGTGGTGTAGGGGGAAAAAAAAAAAAAAAAAATATTAACATATATACATTTATACAAGATATCGTATTTTTATAATAATAACATTATATACAATTGCTTAGCTTCTGTGACGCTTGTAGTGCTGGCCCCTGGCGGGTTACAGGGGGACTTCGTGCTCGCTGATTGCTACATATATAAACATAGGAGATGCAACCAGTCTTTTATTGTCAACAGCACTTAGTGCCATTGTTGCATACAAACATCACATGTGAATGTCTTTCACATTACATTAACGAAATTCAGTTAAATAATAGATTGATTTCTCATTCTTAAATGTATTTAAAAATAAAATAAATTAAAATCTTTTAATCTTCCATTAAGGAAACTAAAGAAAAAAATGTTTATATGTCTTGTCAAAAATTTGTTGAAGCTCATAATCAGCAATCTAGAAATTAAATTAGCTATTTTCAAAATTTCTTTTAAACATTCAAAACCCTGATCTCGTTTCATTTTCAAAATATATTTGCGTCGAGGAAAATATGATTGTGCATGTGTAAACGATAATAGGAAGGAACCAATGATAGGTAAAAATTTGATGAAATTTATATTGGACCATCTAGGTACCAATTTTACTAACCCTGAAAATTCATCAAAATCGGATTTAGTATTTGGTAGTAGCCATACTGCCTGTACAAATCTTATAATACAGGCACAGAGATAGACTTCTTCCTTCATGCCTAAAATGTAAAACTCTGGTGTAATTACAGAGCTACTCTTCTTTAGTAGTATATAACTTTGTGTAGGTACTTTACAACTGTTACTGTCTGTGAGAACTTATATGATTACAGTTACAACTGTAACTGTATAAGTACTGCTTGATGAATACTTAATTGTCTGTATTTGTATGACAATTAAGTAACCATTACGCAGTCAAACTGAAGACCTAGGGTTTTATTCTGGGATCAGTCATACAAATTGGTTTTCATTTAAAATTTTGTAACTTCTGTTTAACCATTTCTAAAGTTTTGAATTATTTTTTATTTTTTCAACAGTTTCTTATTGCCAAAGGATATCAACTTTTTATTTAAGATTATCTATTTTTATTATTAGTACCATAGCATAGTTATACAAATTATAACAATATAATAAGAAGGTATTGGTAAAAGCTGGGTGATATTTCAAATGAAGTAATCGCTGAATTTGTTTGCAGTTTCAATGACTGATGATATCAAAGAAGAGGTAGTACCTGAGATCTATTACGGTGAGTAAAATTTTAACTTAACAAACCTAATATAGATTTTATTTCCTAGGAAGTTTGTCTGTTTTATATATTTTTACAAGGATCTGTGGTTTCCCCACCTTCAAGTTGGAAAGTTCAAAACCTGATCAACAATACCCCTTATTATTTTTTGTTAATTAAGTGACAGCAAAACAAAATTTTGAAAAATAAATGGATTTATGTAACAATTAGGAATATTAATACTTATTTTTCACATCAATTGCTTACCCAATGGTGGTACTTCAATTATTGCTTTAAATTAGAAGATCCTGGAGCCATCTTCTTTTCAGACACCTCAGAGGATTGTCAGGAATTGTTAAGGATGATAAATTAAGAACTAATGAGTTTGGGTGGATTGTGGAATGAAAGGAGGTATATCTATTTCGGACCAAATCTGGATGCGCTGTTGAGTTCTATATGGATGAGTTCATTTATGACGTAATAAGGGGTATCAATGATTTTACAGAGGATTTTTGATTATAGGGATTGGATACAGAAGGCATTTGATGATTTGGTAGAGTCCCTAAGCTCATTTCCATGTGTCTAATTAGGTCTGACTATTATAGTTTTTTGTAGTATAAGGGAAGTTTAGAGCATTTGTCAAATAGGTGTTGTAGTAATCGGAATCTATAAGCAGTTTCTTTTCGTTTCAGTCTAGTATGGGGATTCTAAGTAAGTCTCTTGTCAAGATGGAGTCCTTGGTAGTGAATCAGTCTCCTCAGGAGAGGAGAGGTTTACGGCAGAGATTAAAGGTGATCTGATGGGATCTGATGATGGATCTGATGGCTGATCTGATGGGATCTGATGATGGATCTGATGGGATCTGATGGCGTTTGTTAGGATTTATTTTGATTCTCCGGTTGTGACACCATTCTTCAATGGATGTTATGTGTTTTTGCAGAGTTTTTGATGCAGCAGTAGGGTCATTGTTTACAGAATGTTCACATCTGTCATCAGCATATGTCCTTAGGACTTTGTTTGGGTGAGTTGGAATATCAGCTGTATAAACCATGTAGATAATGGAATCTATCTTATACTACTACCTTGAGGAACACCGCGTGTACAACTAACTATGAAAGACTGTTTAGATAAAATAAATAAAGTATAAAAAATGAAATTAAAGGTTTACGGAGTAAAATTACAAAATAATTAGTAAGAAATAAAAAAAAAAAAATGCGAAGTCAGAAAATTGTAGAAATATATGAATCTGTATCTCGTTTTTATTTTAAATTTAGCTGACAAATGTTTCTTGAATTTATGAAGTTGTCTTAATTGCTCATAGTTTCCTGCAAAGGAATAGACATGAGAATTTTTTTTAATAAAACAGTAGAATTGAGTAAGTTTGTTGACTTGTAGAAAAAAAAAAAATTCAAAATTTCTGATAGTTAATTTTATTATTTTGTTGAAAATATGATTTGTTTTGGCAGGTAGATTTACCCATGTGAAAGAAGAAGTAGAACTGTTTATCCCTGATGAAAGTAAGAAATATTTATTTTTAATTAACGGTATATGCTAGTATACTTCTTAAAAATCGATATACTATTTATTTTGATATATACTTTACTTGTTAGATTTTATATTATGAAACTTATAAAGTGCTATGCAATTCCATAGCATAATATAAAATCTAACAAATAATATTCGGTTTATATATCGTTGTTTATTTGTTAGATTTTATATTATGCAATTTCCCCATGCTCTTTACTATTGTTATACCTTTACATTATTTTTCTCTCTTCTGAATACTGATTGTACCTTTGTTTTAGCACTAAAAGGTAGAATGCACATTTTATGCAGTTTCCCATTCTCTTCTTAAATCTTCGATAGGGTTATTGAGAGAAAAGACATTACATAGAAAATAAATTTGTTCTATGAAATAATAAATATTTTTCAAATTTATCAAATACTAATAGATAGATATTAGTTTCCCAAAAATCATAAAATATTTTTTACTGCCATAATTTGAACACCACTGAATTATTATAATGAATAACATACTTTTGGGAGGGATTCCAATGAGCGCAGGTGTTTAGATGGCCTTCCACAGCCCCAATTCTTTTCTTGGATAATGCTGTCCTGACTTTGCACTATTTTGATTTTTCTTATTTAATTATCAAATAATCAAGTTTTTCCAAATTAAAAGACCCTATTCCTTTTTTACTTACACTGTTCTAATGTAGTTTACCGGATACCTTGTTCAATCCCATGTTGCAATTCCTTCTATATCGGTGAAACTAAAAACCAACTTAAGAATCGCATTTCCCAGCCCAAAACTTCGATCAACTCCTGTAACCCACTTGCCTCTAAATTATCAGAACCTGAATCATACTTTTAATTTCGACAATCCTTCAATTCTTGCCACTGTCCCCAACCATAAAAAACGTCTTATCTCGGAGTCCATTCACATAAATTTAACGGAGAATTCCGTCAATCATAAAGTTGTTAAAGACTGCATCTCCTTGACATACCGACACATTTTGAACCTAATAAAAACCTTTTAATGCTTCTTTTCTCTTCGTTCTGCATTTCAGAAGCCCACTTTCCTGCCATATCTTTTATTCTTGTTTTTCTAAATTCTCACCCCGTACTTAATTTAATTATTTTTATATTTACTATCCTTCCTTTTTCTTTTATGTGTTACCAGCTAAAGTATACTTATATTAATTACTTTATTATTAATTTTTCTAATATATAATTTACATATCTCTGTATCTCCTCTCATTTGGTATATTGTCTTTCTTTATCACTTACATTTATTGTATCCCATGATATTAACTTTATTTCTTCTTTGTTTTTTACCCATGTAAATTTTAATTTTTTATTATTATTTTTTTAAATATATCTTCTCCCCCTCTATTATGTATATTATCATTTATTGTTTACCTAATTTTAATAGTTTTTACACTGTTACTTTAAAATGATTTTCAAATGTGACGTATTTAACTGCGATCCCCACTCCTCCCAATACAAACAGTTCGCTCTGACTTTGACTTCAGTCAAAATAGGTATGAATTCTGTCTCGTTCATTTTCATTTTATTTTATTCTTATCCCTTTTCATCTCTTAATTTGCACTTTCTTCTCTTTATCTGTTACTATTACCATTTTCATTTATTGTTTATAACCTTTAATTTTTGTTACCCTTGTTATTTTACATTTATTTTTTTTGTACTTATGTTAACTGTTTGTATCTTTTTTCGCCCTAATGAAGCCCTGCAATGTGGGGTGAAACGTTGGCTCAAATAAAAATAGTATATAATATTACTAATTTAATTTGACCACACCCAGACCATATTCCATTTATTATAAACAAGTTTTATTTAGTTTATTTTTATTATTGTGCCATGTCGCTTCCTCATTACATATGACTTATCTTCTACTGTACTTTTATGTATTCTGACCATACAATATGATCTTTTCTATTAATCCATAAGCCTCAGGTTTCATATTTAGTTGTTTTATGATTTAGAAATTAAATGATTAGGAATCCTTCTTGCTCTTGGCTGTGTTTTGGACTTCCTCATGAGATAGGATCTCTGTTCAGAATTTTGTTATTAGAAATGGCAGTTCTGGAAGCTTTGCTAGAAGGTTCACATTAGATATTTAGCCATAGAGACACTGGGTGAACTAATTCGATGTATGTTCAGCAAGGTAAGGGAGGAGCCAGCCCTACTTAAATATTCTTTCCCTGAATTGACCTATCCATTTTATTAAATAATTTATATTTGTAAATATTTTAAAATTATCATAATAATTATTTTTATTTAAATATTTATTGTTTTTAGATACACAAAATCCTCTGTACGAGGGAAAGGATACTAAAAAGTATGATTTGGAATTTGCTAATAACATGGATTTGACAGAGTGCGTAATGTCTCATAGTGCCGAGAACCCTCATAACTGTCCTCATTGTGATTTCATAAACGTAGATAAAATCCTTTTGGAAAAACACATCAAGGACAATCATGGAAAGGAGAGACCTTGCCCATGTCCTCATTGTGAATATAAATCAGCAGAAGCATGTAGTTTAAAAAGACATTTAAAGGCAATTCATAGAAATGAGAGGCCTCATCAATGTTCCCATTGTGACTATAAAACAATAGAAATTGGAAATTTAAAAAGGCATATAATGTCCCATCATACAGGTGAGAAGCCCAATAAATGTCCCCATTGTGACTATAAAGCAGTATCAGCAGTTAATGTAAGAATGCATGTAATGGCCCATCATTCAGATAATAAACCTCATAATTGCCCTGATTGTGACTTTAAAACAATCAGAGCAAATCATTTAAAAAGGCATATAATGCCCCATCATACAGATAAGAGGCCTCATAACTGTCCCCATTGTGACTTTAAAGCAGTAGAGGCAAATCATGTAAAACTGCATGTAATGTACTATCATACAAATGATAAGCCTCATAAGTGCCCTCAGTGTAACTACAAAACGGTAGAAGCTAATATATTAAAGAGACATATAATGTATCGTCATACACATTACAGACCTCATAAGTGTCCCCATTGTGAATTTAAAACAGCAGGAGCGAGTAGTTTACAAAGACATATTCAGGCCCTTCATACAGGTGAAAGACCTCATAAGTGTCCTCGTTGTAGCTTTGAAACAGCAAGAGCTTGTTATTTAAAACAACATGTAAAAGCCCGTCATACTGGAGAGAAGCCTCATCAATGCCCACACTGCGATTATAAAGCTGTTGAAAGAACAAATCTAAAAAAGCATATAATGTCCCGTCATTCAGGTGAAAAGCCTTATAAATGTCAATATTGTGAGTATAAAACAGTAGACTCATATAGTTTAAAAATGCATGTTATGTACCGTCATTCATTTGAGAAACCTCATAAATGTCTCCAATGTGACTATTCAACACCAAGACCAAGTTATTTAAAAAAACATATAATGGTCCATCATACAGGTGATAAGCCTTACAAATGTCCTGATTGTGACTTCAGAGGTGTAGATATAACTGTTCTAAAAAAACATATCTTGACCCATCATTCAGGTGAGAGACCTCATAAATGTTCCTATTGTGATTTTAGAGCTGTAACTGTTGCTGTTCTAAAAAAACATGTAATGTACCGTCATACTGGTGAGAAGCCACATAAGTGTACTCAATGTTCCTTTAAAACAGTAGAAGCAAGTCATTTAAAAAGGCACATAATGGCCCATCACACAGATGAGAGGCCTTTTAAGTGTCCCCATTGTGACTTTAAAGCAGTAGAAGAAAGGCGTCTAAAAAGGCATGTAATGGCCCGTCATACAGATGAGAAGCCCTATAAATGTCCACATTGTGATTTTAAAACAGTATATGCCGGTTATGTTAGAAAACATATCAAAGTCCGTCATGGAAGTGACAAGCTTCTTAATTGTCCTCATTGTGTATTTAAAACTGTCTATGAAAATAATTTGAAATTACATATGAAGGCACATCATTCAGATAAGAAGCCTTTTCAATGTTATCATTGTTGCTTTGAAACAGTTAAAAAAAGTGCCCTAAAGGAACATATAATTGCCCATAATACAGGTGAAAGGTCTCATCAAAGTGGTGTAAAGGAACATATAACTGCCCTTAATACAGGTAAAAAGTCTCGTCAAAGCCATCCAGATGGTTAGTGTATACCTCAAGCTTACATTGCAACTTTTTGATGATGGGAGGGTCAATCCTAGGAGGTTGTGCCACAAAATTCTGGACTTAAAATAGTCTTGGCGAATATCAGGTATAATGGAAAATTGCAGAGGAAAGTATAATAAAGAAATTATAAGCAGTAGGTGATAATGCTTGAGCCGAGAACTTGCTTTAACTGTGGCTTACAACTGTTTTAGTAGTCTTGCTTGAAAGCCTACCAATTTCTTTTAAAAAAAAATTTTTTTTTATTTTAAGTGTGTTTTAGTTTTAAAATTGATTCAGTATTTTTTTTTTTTAAATCTGAGTTGTTGTCAGTTTGTTTAAGAAATTAGTTTGGCTCTTTTTTAACAATACAATTTAAAAATAAAGCAGGTTATAATTATTGCACATCCAACAAAAAGTTTGATTTTATATTACATATTTAATTATTATATTTGTTATTTGTATAATGTTTAAATATTATGTTTGCTTTTCAATAATGTGTTATAGTTAATTTGTTTACTGTATAAATGATAAACTGGTAATAAATTGATACTTTTCGTTTACATTTGTAGTTTAAATTACTTACATATTATTTTAAGAAAAGAATTTTTTTTTTAGTCAAAATTACCCTATGAGACAATAGAACATTAGGGAATTGTATTAATTAATTAATAAGCTATCCTTACCTTATTTTATCATTCTTTTATTAATATTAAAACTTGTAACTAATGCAAATGTGGCAGAGAGTCTGAAATACCAGCCCAAGTGTATCCCTCCTTAAACACGCCGGCACCACAGGGTCAAAGAAGAATTGATTAAGTTCCTGTGAAAAAAGACTTCACCCGCTTCGATGAGGTTTATTGTGTTGACACTGATGGATCCGTGAGATACGCTGATATTGTTGCGTTCTCTAAAACTGGAGGTGCAGCTCTGGTCTTGGATTCAACCGTGAGATTTGAGAATAATGATCTCGATCAGGTGGGTGGAGTGGAAAGGAAATATATGAAAGATGTGTCCCTTTCCTTTAAGAAAAAGTCCGCCAGACTTTTGGAGAGAAGCCAGAGAGGCCTCTGGTTTTAATCTCATGGAACAATACTAGATAAAACAAGGAGCTTCTTAGAAGGCCTAGGTGTAGGCATTAGGGATATAGCGATCTTGGCGGAAAATATTATTTTGGACTCCCTGGGGATCATACACCATCACCTGCATGGGAATTAGCTCGGAGATTATTGATTTTTTTTTTTGTTTTTGAACCTGTCGATTTGTGTTTTAACTAATTTATTCATTTAATTGAGGAGAAGATGGTTGTGGGCGCAGTCAATGAAAAACACAAATAAGTTCGATTAACTTATTTTAATGTGCCAACGTTTCGGCTA
>NW_027116228.1:0-6000 GCF_000696795.3 Halyomorpha halys
TGCCAGGAATGGAAGAGGAAGCAAGGTTAGAAACGAGTGGGTTTGGGTGGTGAGGGAGTTTATTATGGAAGGAATAATATCGGGTTCGGGCTAGATCGGTTACATAGGAACATTTAGGTCTTTATGGATGGTTTTATTAGTAACAAAATAAGGAGCATTAATTTAATTTTAAAAGTACAATTGTGTTTTTATTTTTGACTTCATGGTAGATAAGATAATAATTTTCTTACAAAAGTGGAAGTCAGATATTGAAACAAATTAACAAATGTTTTGGTAAAAGGACCGATTCGATTAAATTTAGTTCGATCTTCATTATGATTCTTACATACTATAAAAAAATTATGCAACCTTCTTGTCTCCAGTCTTTGATATTAGTATTTTTAAGGAAATGGTTTATTTCACCGAGAAAAAAATAATCGGTAACAACAATAACAGCTTGAAAATCAAATCTTTTTAGACTTACGAAAAACGAATTGACCATATTAAACAATAAAAGAGAATATTTTAAAACTTTCAGCCATTGAAATAAACATTTGTTTTAAGTTTAAAATAACACTTATATAAAAATAATAAACTTAAAACCAATATATCAGCTATAAAACTTAGTTTACCTTGTTACAAAAACTTGCATTTTAAAAACTGCAATTTAAACCTGAATTATTCGTTCAAAAAAGACTATAAAGCATTGTATTTATATATTGTATGTAACACACTTAACCTGAACCTGATATTAATCCTTTCATTATAAACTTTCTAACTACCCAAATCAACTAGTTTCTAACCTTGCTTCCTCTTCCATTCTTCCAAGGCAAGGCAAAAGAAGATGGTCTGGAAACCTAATGTAGAAATATTATTAGAGTGCTACCAATAGTTAGTGGCTAGATCACTCCGTTATAATCTTGGATCAAATTTCCTGAATATATTTTTATGTAAATACAGTTGTAAATGAAAATAGAATTGTTTTAATTTTTGATCTAAAGGTGAACAGAATAAAAAAATTGTAAACAAATGAAGGTCAGATGGTAAACTCTTCTTTTTGTTTAATTGTGCTATTTGGTTTGTTATAATACCCCGTAAGGTTACGCTAAAGTAACCAGCGATGAAACAGCCTTCAAAATCTGAGAAAACACCGAACCAAGATCGGTATTTTTCATTGGCTTGTTTACACATTATCTAAACAGAGCGACGTTTGAAATATTGGCGCCCAGTACAATAACCAGTACAACGGAGTTGCATAAGTGTAGAGCTGCGTTTCATGTCAAAACAAAATTAGTCTGTGTTGTTAGATGTTATCATTTTTTGTTGATTTGTTTTTGTTTTATCCACCTTTTGTTTTATTGTTTTATTTTTTTAAAATAATTATCTTAACTACTTATATTAAAATAGGAAGCATTGAAATGGGTTGAAATTTGTTTTTTGTATTTCAAACAATTACTGAGTTTCTACTGAATCAATTTTATCGAGAAAAAAAATAATTAAAAAAGCATTCAACCACTCCAACCCCCTAGTTTCTAACCTTGCATCCTCATCCATTCCTGATAATCCTTCGAGGCGTCTGAAAAGAAGATGGCCACGAGACCAGCTAATATAAATTGTCATTAGATAGCTTCCAGTGGGTAGTCGCTCTGCACGCCTGTAACACTCCATTTTAACTAAGACCATATTTACTAAATGTATTATGTATTTTATGTATTATGTATTAGTAAATTTTAATAAAGTTATTAAAAAAAAAAAAAAAAAAAGCGCATTCTGTTAAAGCTACCTCAAATCGACGGAGTATTTTTGACGGAAGGTCCAAACACCAACAAAAAAATCTGTCTCGGATATGAACATTTATTCTGTTAGTATTAAGGCCCTGGATAGAGTGAGTTTTAAGAGGTACCGGACCTTTGTTGACCAGTCTCCTAGTCTTTGGGTAGAGTCCTACCCAGTAAGAGGTAATCTCAACCACCAAATTTTCAGTGGCCCTTCACCATTTGCTTGATGTTGCCCTGCTAGGAAGAAGTATATGTGTTTAATTTAGGTATTCCCCGGAGTAAAAACTGGGCAATATTACCCAAATTAATTATTATATTGCTAAGCTGGTTTAAATTAAGGAATTACTTATAGTTTACTGGTACTGATGGAGTGGACTGTATTTAAATAAATTGATATAATATACTTTAAAATAAAATACCTCTATTCTGAATGGTTTGAACAAAATAGTTACAATGTGATTAGTTGGTTAGTGAGAAATTTGGTTTTATTACATGAATGGGTTTAAATATTGCAGTTTACTTGTGTGATGTTCTTGAGACTTGAATGTTGATTCTTGTTTGAAGATGTACATGAAAGAAGGGTTCCTCTTGGTTCTTTTTCCTCATCCTCCCGCCGCCGCTGCCTCTCTCGCCTGAGTGTACAGATTTACTCCCTCATGATATATGAGAAGAGACCTTCCTGAAGAGTACTGTCTCTTTCTTCACCTGTCCAGGTCAAGATGGCTACTCAACTGGTACTAACCCCTTTGTTTTGGGAACCAAGATGGCTGCCCAGACTTCCTACCGCATATCTTTGCCACTAGATGGCATCATGAATGTCTGTTCAGAAGTGAGGGGGCGCCTTACTTAAACAATATGAGACTTATTTTTTCTCTTTGATATCAACCCATCTGCAGTGAGTGACATTTCTTTTGTAATTTTTTTTTTTTTTAAATTTCAAGTGTTTTTTTCTAGTTATAAAATTAGAGATTTTATAATTCTTTTTGTCTATTTGTCTATTGTATAAGATTACAGGTTAAAACATTTTTATGTTTTAACTATCTTTTATTTCCCTCCTTTACTTATTGTTTTTTTTTTATTATTATTTCTATTAATCTCTCGGGTAATCTCGAATCTAAACTTAAACGTCTTATGAATTGCGCAGAAGGATTTATTTTCGGGATCACCAGAGATACGTTCATAACCCAATATTACGCCGAGCTGAAGTGACTATCCTTCCTTCCGATGACAGTATTTCCTAGTTTCCTTTCTATTCCTAGTAATTAGTACTCAATGCCCCTCCTATATCCTTGAAAACCTGCAATTCAAATCCTCTGTCCAATCCCGTACTACTAGGTCCCGTTTATCTGACATCTACTCTCTACCTCACCGAACTGCTGCGTTTGATAAATCGTTTTTTACCCAAGCTGCATATCTCTGGAACTCCATTCCCATTAACATACGTCACGTACCAACCCTTCCCTCGTTTAGATCCCTTCTATTTAACTACGTTTTGCTTCACCCACCTAATCCATTATTATAAAAGTATAGATATTCTGTTATTACTTGTTTGTTTTGTGTTTTATTTAGTCGGTTAGTTTTTTAATTAATCTATTTTTTCTTTTCTTAATATAAGTTATAAGTAGTATGAGCACACTGTTTTATGGCCAATAAATGTTAGTATAAAATTAAAATTACCTTTGTAATTGTTCTAAATAGACCTAGTCTCAGAATAATAAACTGTTTTTAATTTCATTTCATTTCACATATGTTGCTAAGTGACAAAGAATTTTATAATATAGCAAGGGATATTATCTGTATATTACATATCAGTATATAATTAAAAAATCTAATCAGATACTTAAGAGATTTATTTATGCAACTGTTATGAGACAGGGAACATCAAATCAAAATAAAAAGGGAAAAAAATTTTGGAACTCCCTGAATATTCTTTCTTTCTAAAAGTACCATTCTTCTATTAGCTTTAAAAATCCAAGTATCTTATCGTGGCATATGATCATATAATCATGCATTGTATAGCTGTGGGTACAGCCCAGGTTAATAGGAACTGCTAAAGGGAGCTGGGCATTGTTACTGGCTTTGATTGGTCCCTTGCAGTTTGATTGCCTCTGGGCTGTTTGTTCGTTTGCGTGGGAAACTCTTTCCTCTCCTTCCTGTAATGGTAGATATATTGGTTGATTGAATTTGAAGGTTCACTGCGCAAAAATGAATAACCTTTTATCATGTTTTTTATTTATAATTAATACAGCTCCGTTTATTTTAATAGTTAACTAAACAGCGTCTGTGCCGTTTCATGAACATATTAAGACTTTCGTTAAAAAATATAAGCAACAGCTGAACTTTCGAAATTTCGTGGTGGTTATCGTTATTTTTATGGTTTTAGAAAAAAATAACAGGGTTTCGTGGGATATTAGTGACTAATATATATTTTTTTTTTGCTATTTTGAGTACTATATTTGAACACCAGCCGGACCATGTTCGAAAAATTAATTAAATACAACCAATTAAATTTTTTTTAATAATAATTTTATTAGTTAAATTTTCTCTTTTTTTTTTTCAACTTTCGCTACTTTATTTGTCATAAAGGTTATGTTTAACATATTTAAATAATTATTTTAATTTTTATCATAAAAATTCGAATTTAAGGGTTTTCCGAAGTGAGAATAACACTTATAAATTTTGTTGCTGCCTAGAATATAACAGTTTACAAAAGCTAACTAAACCGTAATGCAATCGGGAAAGATCGGGCGGTTTCGATTCTACCCGTTCTTTATTATTTTGTATTTATAGCTTGCATATTTTCATATATATTAAATAAAATTAAAGGTAATTTAGAGGAAGATTTTTAAAAAGAAAAAAAGTTGAGATAAAATTAAATTTTAGAGTGACAATAACAGAACTGATAAATATAGAACTTATAAAAGGATGTCTTGCAGCAGCTTGGACTTCAGTCTTTGGGTTGAGGTTGGGTTTCCCAAGTTGTAGGTCACTGCTCATTTAACTGTAGGTAGGATGTGGAACTTCCTCTGTAATCCTCTATTGGCTCTATTTGCAATTCCCGATGCAATTGGCTGTTTCTTACAAACCAAGGAACATTCACTAGAATTCTAATGACTTTGTTTTTTAAATATTTTAATTTTTCCTTTTCGTAAAGAATTCCGCTCCCCAGACTTCACAGCCCTACATCAGCAGTGGCCTGAGAATTGTTTTAAAAATAAGAAAAGCTGTTTCTAGTTTTAATGTGGATTTTCTGTTTAGGATAGGATATAGCATTGCTAACCTTGCGTAGGCTTGAGTTAGTTTGATGTTGATAAGGTGGTTCCAGTTAAGGCGGCGATCGAGGCGAATTCCCAGGTATCTTACTGTTTCACTGGCAGGATTCCATTTTACATTTTTACCCCTGAGGATCAGTTCTAGTGGGCGTCTTAGAGTAAAAACTTTTGAAGAACATTTTTCAATTCCATGAGGTTAAGACGTACTTGATATTAAAGAACATTTTATTGTACGTTGATTTCCCGAGTTTAATCAAAATTATTTCGGCCGTTTTCGAGAAAATCGAAAAAAGTTCTGAAAATTGATTCTTTAAATTGGAACTTGGAAATCTTCAATGCTACTTACATTGTCACAAATAAAATCATACATAAAGACCTTAATGTTCACTATGTAACCGATCTAGCCCGAACCAGATATCACTCCTTCCATTATAAACTCTCTAACCACTCAAACCCCCTAGTTTCTAATCTTGCATCTTCCTGACAATCCTCCGAGGCGCCTGAAAAGAAGATGGCCACGAGACCAGCTAATGTTAAATGTCATTAGAGCGCTACCAATGGGTAGTTTCTCTACATGTCTGTAACACTCCAATTTAACTTAGATCAGATTTACTAAATGTATTATAATGTACAGTTGTAAATAGAAAAAAATAAATATTTAAAAAACAAAAAAATTGGAACTTCCGATCGGTTGATCATTATCAGTTCCTCCGATCAGTTCCTTATCGAAAAACTTCACGTCACATCCCAGGTATATATCCCCCTTAAATATGTTATTTCAGTTTTGTTTTTCATATCCGTCGAAAACTTGAGTTCGAAATATTGCATAATCGCAATTTTTCTCTTCCTATGTATACTATATATAGGCAAGTAGAAGTGAAGATATTTGTTTAATTGGTAAAAAATGAGAAAGGTCAAGTAAACATAGAAGTAACGCTCACTAGTTCAACTAAACGACCGTTATTATATAT
>NW_027116229.1:0-4976 GCF_000696795.3 Halyomorpha halys
TAGCCCTCCACACAACAAGGATCCGTAGTCGAAGTGGGGGAAGACAAGAGAGGATACTAGGAGCTGACGAGTGTTCTGAGGAATGGAATTACGGAATTTTAGAAATTCTTTGAGTACAGTTACGGATTTACGTGTGATTTGGGAAATATGGTTATTCCAGGAGAGGTGTTGATCAAAAGTGACACCAAGGTTTAGATAATTAATATAATAGTTGCAATCATAAATCGTTACAAAAATCTGTGTCCCTTCCTACGACCCACCTTTTAGTAAATGGCGGCTGTTTAAAAACCATTAATTTTTCATTAGGAGCTATGTTTCTTAAAAACTACCAACAGCTCTAGAAAATCTAAAAGGACATTATTTAAAGAAGAGGAAATTTTCTGAAATATTAGCCATAATAGAGATATTTACGTCGAATAGTTCTCGTCGAATAGTTCTCGTGAAATAGCTTTTTAAAAAGCAAAATTTCTTAAAAATCTACTGAAAGATTAGTAAGCAAAGCAACGTTCTAGAGCCATTTAAAAGGCAACATTTCATAAAAATGTACTGAAACATCAGTAGTTAGTTAATTTATTTTGAGAAATCTATATCTCAGGAACTATGGGACGTACAGATGTCTATTAGTAATCAAATTAAAGCCAGTTTAATGAACTATAAAGTAGTTTATTACCTTTACCTTCGTAGGAATAGTAGTTTTCAGGATATTTGCTAAAATAAAATGATTTATAGTTGTTTGGACAATAAGTTTGATTTATGAAAAACTTTATTTCAGAAATCATTCGATGTACAGATGTCTACCAGCACTTAAATTAAAGTTAGTTAAATTTACTATAAAATAGTTTATAACTTTTCTTTGTAGGAATAGTAGTTTTCATGACCGTAAAAACGTTGTTTTTATTCTTGTAGGCAAGTATAAGTAAAATAATCCATATTTTTATTAATTTTGTTTTTAAATCTTGGTCAGTTCAAACACTTTGTTGGCTAAGAATAAGTTTTAATTTATAACCAGCAATTATCAGGCTAGAACAATTTTCGAAAATTTTGTTTTGGAGATTGAGTTTTTCAGCTCTCCATTCTGCGATTTCTGTTTGAAGGTTTCTTCTTGTTACTTTGGGGGTAAAAATTAATATAAAAAGTTTAAAATAAAAATCTTCACGACAATAATGTAGGCGGTGTAAGTCCATTCCCGTATAGGTTCTACCACTCCTCCCCTAGAACTTGTCTGCTTTCCCTCGAAAACGTAAAGAAAATATGAAAAAAAACTAAAACTTATATTACCATTCCATTATATTTTATGGTACTGTGTGTAATACTGGCAGTAAGATGTCTTAAATCAGTAATAATAATTAGTTTCAAATTATGATTAAAATTTAATGTAGATCTTTAAATTGTATCAAATATGTAGGAAGGTATCTTTGGGGGTAGTGATGGCCTATCCAAGCACCGGTCTGACCTTCCACTAGATCGGTGGTTCCTAGACCATATAGTACAAGAGCCCAAGAGGAGAAAAAAGCAGTTATTTCACCCCAATTTTTGATTACTTAATTGAAAAATAGGTATAATTACTAGTCGAAATTGATGAGTCTGCCAAGTATAGGTAGGAGGAATAATAAACGGCGGGTATTTCAAAACGTTAAAAATACTTAATTTTTTATTCGGAGCACTATAGCTTTACAACTACCAACAACAATAGAAAATCTAAGAGAGCATCATTTAAAGTAGAGTAAATTTTCTAAAATATGAGCCCTAATAGAGCTATTTACGTTCAATAGTTCTTGAGATATAGGTTTTTAAAAAGCAATATTTCATAAAAATGTTGTATAGAACGTACTGAAATATCAGTAATTAGTTAATTTATTTTGAGAAATCTATATTTCAGGAATTATGTGAAGTACAGATGTCTATCAACACTCAAATTAAAGCTAGTTTAATTAGCTATAAAGTAGTTCATGACATTTGCTAAAATAAAATGATTTTATTTTAAGCTGGAATTTTAACATAACAGCCAGAATCAACAGGGATTTATATATCCAATGTTTGCATTCGGCATTCCACTTTCCTTGACTACCTCAAGGTCTCGAAAAGTACCAAATTGCACGCATGTCTATAATTTAATATAAAAATTATCGTGTTTTCTATGGTAGTAGAAAGTGACTATTTATAATCTTTTCACTTTCTTGAGACCGTTTTTATTGTTTAAATAAAATAATTTCTTTACAATTTAAGTTTAAATTATTGGATGTGAGAAGTGAATTTATATTTAAGATTGTCCTTCGAGATAGGCGAAATGGCCGAAACGTTGGGTTTTTTAAGAAATAATAATGTTTTGAGACTTTACTCGTATACTAATTATTTTATTTAAAAAAAGAAAATAACTATTTGGATGAATTATTATACTAACTCTTTAATATGAAATCTATTAATTTCTTTAAAGGCTTCTTAAATCAGTAAGAATAAATTAACATAGACTTGTGGCTGCTATGTTGCTTAACTTTTTGATAGTTTCTAAAGGTTACTGTGATTATATCTAGCCGCTATTACAAAACCATGTTAAAAAAAAATAAATAAAAACAGGTTGATTACTACTGTTGGAAACAAAAAATAAGTTTAAGTTATTAAAAAAAACATTATGGATGTATTTGTTATTTTTTTTTAACAACAATCCGCCAATGTAGGGATATTTATTCCGTTTGACATTTTATTTCTAAGAAAATATTTCGATTAATATCAACTATCCTGGAAATGAATTTTAATGAACTATTGCATAATACTATGGAGAGATTTGTTGGAAATTAAATTCAAGAGAGGAACGTATCTGCGTATATTTTATTGAGTCAGTAGATTACCTTTGAAATATCAGAAAAATTATAAAATTTAAGGTTAATTATTATTTTTTTTAAAAAAAGTGAAAAGTATCTTAAAGGTTGAATATCGAAAGATTTAAGAAATTGAATTAGTTTGCTTAGAAGATAAAACTCGTGGTATGAATCAATATATTGCTGGGATATATAGATAAGTTAATTACTTAAAAATCTTTTACCTGATATATTTCCAAAAAAAAAAATTAACTACACTATTTCTATAAAAATAAATTCATTTGGCAATTCAGAAAACAATTATACGAAAATAATAGATGAATGAATGGGTATACCACATTTCCTGTTGATTTATATAGATTTCCAGATTGAATTTCAATCAGATAAATTATTACAATTTTCTTGGCAGGAAAGAAATTTAACATGACCTAAATAAGAAATAAATGAAGTAAATAATAATACTAATAAATAAAGTGACTCACTCCGTCTCCACTGGCCTTCCATGCGCGGTTGGCAAAGCTTGTTTCAGGGTTTCCAGGGCTGATTGTAAATATTTTATTCTGGTAGGAATGTGTATTTATTTTATTTTTACTTAAATTTATTCTTTCTTTATCTTGTATAATAATTATTTTCTTCTGATGTAATCAGTTTTATTTTATTAAACCTTAAATTATTTATTATATAGATTTGTATTTTTATTTACATATTTGTAATATTTTTATTTAATACTAGCAATGCTTCACTATATTTGAGGATGTATATAGACTTCACGAATACAATTGATAGTTGGTTATAAATTTATGTATTTAGTTAAATTAAACATATACGCATAATTTATTATTATGATTTGGTAACATAAATTGACCCAATATCTTCGATGACATTCGTTTTTAGTATCTCAAAGAAAGAAAGGTTTAAATAAAACATTTGAAAAACTTTCCTTTATATAAAACACATATTAAGTTAAGATCCACTAATTCAAAAGTTTATTGTGAACAAAGATTCAAGGCCTAAAGAGGAAATTTTATTATCTAAGGTATGTTCATGTATATACTACCACTACCTAAAATATAAACAGTTTTTTAGTAAAAACCCCCCACGTGCTTCAAAATAATGAAAAAATTGAGAGACTGACCTATGAAAGTGTGGTAAAAGATTTTGAGTTGATATTCATTTTTAGCACCTCATGAAAACCTTAAATTTTCGAATAAATCGGAACTTACTTTACTCCGAGCCTTACGTTCAATTTTATTCATAACTTTTTTCTACTGGAGAATCCGAAGATTTCATTATTTTTCAACCTTCTCGTGGTAAAAGGGAGGATTTTGGAAAAAATCGGTCCAGTAGTTCAAAAGTTTATTGTGGACAGATTCCCCCATTCCCTTTTATATGTATATATAGATCGGTTTTTTTTAATTTAATTTTGTGAGTACTATTGTTATCATTTACATTTTTCTCGCTCGGTCTTCATTTTATAGCAGATTGTATTGTGTAATTAAAGATTGTATTACTCTTAAATAAATACATATTTAACAATCAAAAAATAAATTAACAAAGTGAAAATTTAAAATTGTTTCGGCTGGGGTTCCACGAAATGTTTTAAAGTTCCTCCAAAAATCTTAACTTCCATAAAGAGCTTTATGGAATTAAAACTTAAAGCTCCGACAGGGCTTTAAAAAAAAAAAATTGAACTCAGGAAATCAAGAGAACTTAAATCATGAGAACTTGGAGGGAGGGGAGTTTCGTATTACCGTATTTCTAATTTAGAAATACTTTCTTTAATAAGGAAGTAGAACTGTAAATACATAGAAAGAATCCTGTAATAGTGCCGTGAAATAATAGCAGTTGTCTTTTCCCTATAATAATTATGATAATAGCTAATTTTAAGGAAAAGATATAGTTATTATTCTATAAGAACATTAAAATTTCCCATAAAGTCAGAGCTATTGACAAATATACTGGATCCGCTTTCAGATAGTTGACAAGATAATTTCAATTAATGTAAAAAATTAATTACTAACTCGATGCCAAGCTTTAATAGATATCTAAAAATTTTAAAGTTGATGACATCTTAAGTGAATTGCGAGTATTTAATAAAAAATGTGGTCAGAATCCCAGATGTCTTCCGAAATACACCCGTCAATTGTGTTCTTATAAAAC
>NW_027116230.1:0-1139 GCF_000696795.3 Halyomorpha halys
TAAAAGAACAGTAACGTTTAAGAGTATCCATCACAAAAGGTTTAAGAGGATTTCCTTCCGTTCTTCCGCTGAAATAATTAATCTCGTTAATCGACGAAAGGGATCCTTAATTTGGGCCGGCAAGTCAAGAGAGGCAGGACTAATGAAACTGCATAATAGAAGGACCAAGTTCCTTTGACGTGACCGCAGGATTAAACAACAGTCCTCATGTCCTGTAACAATAATTAAGACATCCTCAAGGACGAGAGAAGAGAAATAGCTCGTTAATCCTTATTTTATTTCTCTCCAGGCACAGCGGAGAACAATGGAATATTCATTATTCAGCGGAGGCCCCTCTGGAATAAAAACAAAAGGGAATAGCTCTGTCGGTTTAAATTTACCCTTTTTCTTCTTTATCCTTTCTTTTTTTTTGTTTTTTTTTCTGCCGTTGTTTAGCTTATCCTAATCCCCGGGTGTACAATTCATTATCAGCGAAGCCTCCCTCGTCAGCTTCTGTGTCTTCCATGTCTTCCCTGGTGCCTCGCTCTATCTCCTTTCTCTTCTTCCCCTGTTTGTAATTCTTTCTTTAATTTACTTTTTTCTTCTCCCTTTATTTTAGAGCATGGTTTTGCCCTTTTATTGCTACCTTTAAAAGTCCGAATTACCATTACAATACCTAAATGTAGGACTTCTATTGGTCACTACAATATAGGTTGCAACAATGATGATAAACATTTTTCGGCTCATGCAAACATATAAAATGTGTTTTATCTGAATCAAACGATTTTCCACTACAGTGTGTCACATAAATTTTATCGGTTGCAGTGTATTGGAAGGAGTAGTAGGATGCATATGAATTTAAAATCATAAGCAGATGTTTAATCAATAAGGTTTTTTTTCTTGTTTTTTTTTTAAATTTAGATCATTCTCTAATCCAAGTTTAAGTAAATAAATTTGACTATAAATGTGAGCAATAGAATTAAGTAATTATAGTGTTTGAGTTTGGGGAGAAGTGAGTGTCAGTCGCAGGGCCAGGCAGTCTTGTAATGTGGGGGTGAAACTAAAAAAATAAAAATAGGATAGGTTAATAGAATGCCTTAGTAAAAAACAAGAATAAATTATATATGACTACTATCTCGATATCTTCTTACTTTGTAAAT
>NW_027116230.1:1840-2764 GCF_000696795.3 Halyomorpha halys
TTTTTTATTGTCACTATTGTTGCGAAACGAGGAAGCATCTTCTAGATAAAAACTTACGTTTCAAAAAAACTTATTAAACCATTATGTGAAATTGATGGCAGGCAGCTCTCCAAACCATACTTCCGAGAAACAAATAATTTGAATAATTCATGTCGGGCCTAAAATGTGTTCCCCAGAGGCAGATCAGTTAGTAACAAGACAGGAAGAATGCCCTTAATTAGGGGAAAATCTAGAATTTTTTTTTATTATTCCATATTAATCTAATACTCCTTTTTTTAAATGGATTAGGTTCTATATAATTATAGTGAATGAGGTTAAAACATGTCTTAGTACTATCTAACTCGACTCTAGCTAGCTATACCTTCTGAATTTTGAAACGTAAGTGTCCCCGAGACCTTTTGTAAATTTGCTGTTTACAACACATTATATTCTTACACCATTACCTTCTAACAGCATAACCACCCCTCCCTTTTTTTTACCTCCTCTATTATAAATAACAATATTAATATATACCTAAGTATACACAAACGTAGCTGGTGCCGTTCCTTTGCTATATGGCATTTTAAGGGGTCGGGCTGGGTCCGCTGAAGGCTGGGATTACAATATTGGCCCAGGAGCCGGTGGCCGGGGGGTACAAAGAAAGGGGAGGGCCGCTCCACTGAGAGATAAAAGGTGAGATGGGTTAAGATGACTTCAGGCTATAACCTCCTCCTCCGTGGTAGCCTTACTTATCTGACTTTTTTAAACAGATAATTATAGCGAGTAGGTTGGTCCTCTCTCAAAAGAGATCATCACGTAAAAAAAGAGGCCATCCTTCCCGATCGGACCCGCCCCACTAAGATCCCCAGGGAGCGACAGTTCTATATCACTTTTGAAATATTTGTTTAAAACGCACCTAAAATGTAAAACGGCGTGAATATCAGG
>NW_027116230.1:5844-6185 GCF_000696795.3 Halyomorpha halys
AATCATGGTTAAAATTAAATATTTAACATTAACGTAATTATATTCAATTGTGTACCACTGAGTAAATGTGTGGACGTTGAAATATGATAATTAGTAGGGATTTCTATTTGTTACAACCGTGGAGGAATATCTAATGGGATATTTAACACATCAAGTATCAAGCTATTAGAGGACATGTCATTAAGGATATATTTTTTCTTTTTTTGAAATCTTTAATCCATATTTTCAGTTCAGCCACTTAACCCTGAAAACCCCTTTTTTTGTTATGTTTGTGTGTTTTTGCTTGTTTTCATGTATATTAAATTAATATTTACTGCTGCTATCATGTATTTATCATAATT
>NW_027116231.1:0-1190 GCF_000696795.3 Halyomorpha halys
TAGAAACAAGTGGATTTGGGTGGTTGAGAAGTTTATTATGGAAGGAACGGTATCTAGTTCTGGCCAAATCGGCAACATATGGAACATTAAGGTCCTGATGGATGACTTGTTTTGTGACAAAGTAAGGAGCATTAAGGATTGGATTCTGGAGGAATTAGATGGTTTAGTGGAGCCCCAAAGCTCAACTACGTATGTCCAGATAGGACTTATAATAGTCGTGTAGATCAGTATTTTGTAATGGATTGTGATTTGGTGGGATTTATTGGAATTTATTTTAATCCTCCAGTTTTGGCACCATTCTTCAAGGGTGGTGATGTGGGATTGGAGGATTTGGAATACAATGTAAGGTCATTGTTCACTGACAATAGACATGTGTCATCGGCATACGTGCTGAGGATTGTGTTAGGATGGGTTGGAATGTCAGCTGTGAAAACTGTATAAAGGATAGGACCAAGGATACTACCCTGTGGTTATTCCTTTTTAAAATGCTATACCTCTGGAACTATTGAACTTAAATGATTCTTTATAAGGGCTAATATTTGATCAAATTTACTCTACTTTTAATGAAGTTCTCTTACATTTTCTGGTGTTGATGGTAGTTTTAAAGATATAGATCCAAATGAAAAATGATTTTTTTTTTTTAACAATTTGAAACAACTAACCATTTTTTATTCCTCCTACCTTCACTTGGCAGATTCATCAATTTTAGTAGTAATTATACATAGTTTTTATTAAAGTGGCCAGAAATTGGGGTGAAATAATTGCCGTTTTTCTGCTCCTCGGGTCTTGTACTAGAACTGTGTATAGGAAGGCTCGATTACTGAACCGAATATATAGTGCTCTCTTTCATACATAACTGCATGTGTGCAACGGGGGGAGGTATTAAAAAATATTAAACATAAAGTAAATGATAATATTTTTTAACATGAAAATGAAACGAGTTACGTCAGAGATCTCATGTTCTGCCGTTGAACAAATTTATTTAGAAATATTCATTTAGTGTGTTGTGAAACCGTTTGTTTCACTGGAAATATTGATTTATAAAACATATTTGGAAATTTAAAAACATATATTTATAATTTTAATTTTTAAAAAGAAGATGGCCTCGTGACCTTATATTGTAAACTGTTTTTAGAGTTCTACTACTGGGTAGTTTCTCTACATCCTGTATCATATCATTATGTCATTAT
>NW_027116232.1:0-1499 GCF_000696795.3 Halyomorpha halys
AAAATGGTCGAAGGACCGAAACAGAAGTTTTTAAAAATAAAAAGTTGAGAGTAAAAGTGGATCATTGAAGTTTGTATTAATAATAATATAAACTACTCTTAAACAATCAATATATTAAATCAGTAATCTACTATTCAAAAAGAATTTTTTAGAGGGAGCTCCTCATTAATACAATATTTTAAATTAAATTATTTTAATTTTTTCCCAAGCAATCTTCTGCAATGAATTTATTCACACAATAAAATTAATTATCTCAAGGAACCCATTCTTTTGATAACTTATTTTTGTTGACTAAGATTAGGTTGGAAACAATTAATAAGTAGAAAAAGAAATCATTGATTTTACAATTCCAGGTATTTTCCATGTTTTAAATTTACAATAATGTTTCGATATTTAGCTATTTATTTGTTCAAACTCGTTACATCAGTAATAAAACTGAGGAGCTCATAGGCATGCTGGAGGAGGCCAACAGTTTTATAGGACCAATCAATAAAACTCAGCCTCCCATGTATGAGAGTTCATTGACCCTGAGACCATAGCCATAAAGTTACATTTTGAGATGTATGAACAAACATATTGTAACTTAAAAAATAATAAATATGCATAGCTTTCAAATTTAACATAGGAAGAAATTCTTACTAATTTGGTCATAGTGCATTCCGAAGTACAATTATTGTTATTTAACCTTAATTTTGGGGTTAATCAACGGATACAGATAAATTATGCTATAGTACTTTCTTTATTTATATTCTTAATGTAAAATCACTATTAATTATCAAACCTTGATAATTAATATGCAAAGCTATAAATTTCGAAATCAGCTGTAAGTAAATATATAAGTTTCTAATGTGCATGCTTACAGACTGAATATAAATATATATTTTTAAAACATCTCCTTTCTTTAAATTTAAATACTAAGTTAATCATTAGACATTCAAAACTGTAATTTACTAAGGACGGACCATGTTTCACAAATAAATTTAATACCCACAATTAGTAGAGAAGAATAATTAGATAAACAATAATAAAACTTAATAAAAATTCCAATAAGCAATAATTATATCTTACAACTTAGAAAAATATAGATTAAACTAAAAAAAAAAATTAATTTTTGTTTACAGCTGAATTAATTAACTAAAAAAGTATTATTATTAGCACTTTTAAAAGATTGTATTACTAATGGTGGAGTGGTGTAGTTATAAATAAATTAGTATTTTTATAAAACTAATTTATTTGAAATTTCAAAATAAAGAAATATGCTAATAAAAAAAAAAAGAAGGTTGCTTTACATTTTAGCTTTGCTCAGCTAATCTTATAATATAATAAATCATAAGCTTTTCATATTTCACTTGTTATGTGGTAATGTATCATTAGATTAAAAACAATTAGGTAATTTTGAATCGAAATTTCATACTAACTGACTGGTATGTTGATATTTCGCAGTTATTATAATAATTTATAAATTTAATTCGTGATTGTACAAGGATAATAATAGTTAA
>NW_027116232.1:3168-3572 GCF_000696795.3 Halyomorpha halys
TAAGATTATACATGTAGAAAAAAAAAATTTGGAACTAAAAATTAAGGAATGGAAAATCAATATATCTTAATACGTAATAAAGAAATAATAAGAAAGGCATGAGAATAAGAGAACTAATCATAAAGAAAAATAAATACATCTGATATTTGAAACTGTAAATTCACAAACAAGACCACTTCATGCTCCGGTTCCTTAGATTCGTTTGCCGCAAATATTCATTGAAAAAGAGGATAAATATTCATAATTTTTTTTTAAAGACATTAAAATGAAAAAAAAAATCAATGTAAAGATAGAAAACGCTCGAATGTTGCTTTCCCTAAAGTGCGGATGGAATGTTCATCACTTGGATAAAAAAAATACTTGGAATTTATTGATGGAACTTCAAGAGAAAGTTCGTTGAAATC
>NW_027116233.1:0-1068 GCF_000696795.3 Halyomorpha halys
GGGGTAATCATACACACAAATGGCATCAAGAAATTCTAAAATATAAGATTAATTTGAATTATTAGAGGTATAACATTATTTGATTTCAATTCAACCTTGACCTTTTTTTTTCTATTCACCATTAATAATCATTTTAAATACTATAGCAGAAAATAAGTATTTTACGTACATTTTAACTGATCATGTTTAAGCTAATGTAAACTGAATAATAAAAACATAATAGAACATACAGCATTGGTAGCGTTCGACAGCCTCTCCTCCTCTTCTTTTTCTCTCCTTTCCCTTTCTTCTTTTTCAAGCTGGATTGCGTAGGGTAAGACCTTTATGTAACGTTCGTAAGGACTGATGAACTTCACTTTTTCTAACTTCTCCTTAGTCTGGCTACTATCACTCTGTGAAAAATAAAGTATACCGGTATTTATTTTCCATTAAAAAAAAAAAGTTATATAAAGCAGTAATAAAATGCAATTAATAATTAAATGATTTGTTATAAAAGGGCAGAAACATCATCCTAGGTACTTCCTAATGATAAAAAAAAGAAAATATTTTGTTTAGTGCAGGAATAATTTAGCTTCATTCATTATATCAAGCTTAAGAGGTATCAAAGATGTTCACATGGTAAGAGAAAATTAATGGTCAAAGCCATGGCTTTCTCGTGTTGGCATTATGTTAACATTCTTGATAAAAAAGTATAATTTTGTAAAAAAAAGAGTTTGTATTATATTTTCAAGTTCAGCAATCATTGTTACTTCAGAAACATTGAAAAGAAAACTACCAAGAGAATATACTTCCATATAGAGAAGACAAATAATATTTTTGTCTAACTATTGGGAACTCCTTTTTGGGAAAACTATAAGGTTATTTCTAATATTAGGAAAATAAGAAGAAAAAAAAAAAATGAAGAGTTTTCGTTCAAACTTGAAACATTCCTCATATTTTTGAACTTAAATCTAAAATTAGAAAGAAACCATTAAGCTTAAATTGTTTGTTAATATTCAGAATAATAGTATATACCATTTTCTACAGATCAAATATTCTTCAATGTACCAACTTCAAGGAAAATCGATA
>NW_027116233.1:6103-6521 GCF_000696795.3 Halyomorpha halys
AACGATGACCATATATAAAGGTGTGATCTTGGGTATTCTGAGGTACGCATCCCCTGCCTGGAGCCGAAACCTCACGCAGGCACAGAAGAGAAGACTGGCCACCATACAGAGATTGGCTCTGCTGAGGGTCACGAAGACAAACACACGGTGGTGCAGGTGCTGGCTGGAGCGATGCCTCTGGATGTCCTTAAATGTGAAGTAAAGAGGCAGGGACTAGAAGCGCTACCGGATGAGCTCCGAGAGAGGATCGGCGAAACTCCAAACTTTTGGAAGAAAATACTGCAGGAGGACTCAATACAGAAGTGGAATGGAAGCAGAACACGTAATAGTGGATTGCTCTGCCATGGAAGGACACCGAGCCAGGCTGTTGAGAAAGACCAAGATTTTCGCCCTCGCCGAGTCGGACTTTCCCTGGTTG
>NW_027116233.1:6904-7532 GCF_000696795.3 Halyomorpha halys
AACGATGACCATATATAAAGGTGTGATCTTGGGTATTCTGAGGTACGCATCCCCTGCCTGGAGCCGAAACCTCACGCAGGCACAGAAGAGAAGACGGGCCACCATACAGAGATTGGCTCTGCTGAGGGTCACGAAGACATACAGAACGGTGTCACATGAGGTGGTGCAGGTGCTGGCCGGAGTGATGCCTCTGGATGTCCTTATATGTGAAGTAAAGAGGCAGGGACTAGAAGCACTACCGGATGAGCTCCGAGAGAGGATCGGCGAAACTCCAAACTTTTGGAAGAAAATACTGCGGGAGGACTCAATACAGAAGTGGAATGGACGGTGGGTAGCAAGCCAGAAGGGGGCTACTTTGAGAAAATTCTTTCCTAACATCCTTTCTAGACTGAAGGCTAAATGGATCATCCCAGACTATTGGGTCTCACAGATCCTAACAGGACACGGGGGGGTTTCGGGGAAAGCTGCAAACCTTTGGAGAGAACATCGACCCTGGTGCTCCATGTGTGGAGTTCCTGAAACAGCAGAACACATAATAGTGGATTGCTCTGCCATGGAAGGACACCGAGCCAGGCTGTTGAGAAAGACCAAGATTTTCGCCCTCGCCGAGTCGGACTTTCCCTGGTTG
>NW_027116233.1:7686-7915 GCF_000696795.3 Halyomorpha halys
TAATAGTGGATTGCTCTGCCATGGAAGGACACCGAGCCAGGCTGTTGAGAAAGACCAAGATTTTCGCCCTCGCCGAGTCGGACTTTCCCTGGTTGATGGAAGAAGAGAATTATCCCTTCTTCAGGGAGTTCATTTACAGATGGAAGGAGGTGGTGGGCCCAACTCATTTCACAATGGGAAGGACTTGACCACCCAATATCGGCGTTCTACCAAAAGAAGAGGAAGCTGA
>NW_027116234.1:0-838 GCF_000696795.3 Halyomorpha halys
ATCCAGTTCATCCTCATGGACTTTGCTAACCAGCATCAAAGGCTTCCTTTCCTTTACCCTCAGATATATATGTGCATATTAAAACAGCAGTTAATAAGATAATAAGAATAAGACTAGCAAAATAATTCAATTTTTCGGTAATATTTTTTTACATTATGCAAGGGAAGATTATCACCGATTTCCATGAAACATTTTTTTGGAATAAAAGATCGAAAAGTATTAGAAACGTCTGAGGGTTTTTGCCAGGAACCCTAAAAAAATTTTTATATAATTTTAGCATTTTTAAAATTAATATTTTATGTTTTTGCTCGGCATGGATTTCAACAATATTATGTACTAATCTTTTTTTTTTGTTACATGAAATAGGAAAAAGTCCATCAAAGTTTCATACAAACAAACAAAAAAGAAATTTGTGGGTTTTATTTTTGTTGGATTTTTTTTTCAACAATATTAAGTTCATGACACAACTGGATTTTATTTAAATTCAACGTTACTACAAAAACTGGAAAGCTGAATTTCTGCTCATTCAGTTCAAACCGAAACCTGCTTTTAGACTTTGTGTCTTTATAATGGAAAAAAGATTAAAATAGAGATATACTCTAAAAGAAAATGTCTATATTTCCCGTTCTATATTTTTTTTTTTCACAAAGATCTGGTTTGTAACATTTCGTACGGTTTATAAATAAATAAAAGTGGTTTTCTTAGTTTCGAGTAGAGTGGTGGTAAAAAAAATCAAGGCGAAAATCTTTTTTTTTTTTTTAATATTTATTTATTGCTATTTACAACTGTACATTATAATACATTTAGTAAATCTGATCTAAGTTAAATTGGAGTGTTA
>NW_027116234.1:1166-2255 GCF_000696795.3 Halyomorpha halys
GAGGTCTGGAATATACTCTTTTCTTATGGAACTCTCTGTTTCACCTTCCTAATGGTTATTAGATATCTATCTCTATGTATCTTTCGACACACCACACTCCCTGGCAATTTCGCGAGTACTTGTGGACTCAACAGCTTCCTGCAGAACCTCATCAATATCCATTAATGGTCTCCCGGATCTCTACTGCTACATTTTTCAAACCAACTTCTCGAAGTGCACTGGTCAAGGACACCTTCCCCTTCATATTTAATAATTTCACTGGTTGCTTCAGCGGCTATGAATTTTTTTTTCCAGTAATGCCTAAAAATTACTAAAATTTTGTAGGACACTGTCATGTTTCTTCTTTGAAACAAATAACTAAACTGAGGCTTTTTTTTAAGAAGGTGAATGGGATTAAACAAGCTTAGAGAATGCTCTAAAGGGATTATGAAGTATTAAATAGGATTAAAATATTTACAGTCCTTTGAAATCTTGAATTTGATAAAATGGTCATTTTTTTTTTTTTTATACACCCCCTTATATTTACTAAATTGTTACTATTTATATTGTTATTGATTGTAATTTTATCTTATGCTTGTTAAAAAAAAAAAAATCTACTGTGTTAAGGGAGAAATTTAAAGTGAATTCCAACAACCTACCGCATAAGGCTGTAAAACCGGCGCCCCCTTGACCTCAGATACAGTTAGTAGAGGATATTTAAAGTAAATCAAGGAGGTGGTAATCATGTAGTCATCGGGTTGTTGGTAGTGATTGTCGATTCCGGAAGAGAATAAATCGATAAACCTTAATTGATACCTACTGTAGAAATTGAGCTCGGGGATTTTTTTTTTTGTGTTCAGATAACATAATCATATGGTGTCTTCATGTCATTTTTAACTATAACATTACCCTACTAACTTACTGTGTTGCAATTCTCCATCAACTAGATTTAAAAATGGAATCGTGAGTCCTCAAAGACGTTCATTATTTAATCTTTAGTAATTTATTTACTAAACACGGTAAAGATTTTTTTCTTTGGATAACAAAATATGTCCTGTTAACTTAATTATCCAGAGAAATAACTGAAATTGGAGAAGTGATTGAGCTAAT
>NW_027116234.1:3050-3788 GCF_000696795.3 Halyomorpha halys
TCTTGTGTATAATTTATTGTGTTATCATTTAATCAGTTTTTGTTATATCGGTTTAGCAGGTTTTTTATAGATATCATTTTTATAATTTATTTATAACTTTTTTTTTTTTTTGTTAATTTATATTCTGTTTTATTTAGTTTGGTTTGTATATATCGTTCTAAATGAATACTTAGAACGCTGATATCAAATTTCCTTGATTGGAGCCAAACTAAGTAAATTTAGTTGTGTCTCGCGTTATATTTTTTTTTTGTTCATTTTTTCCTTCAAATCAGAAAAAAACTTAAGAAATTCAAGGTTTCAAAACATCGGTTTTTATTTTCCAAACTCATAGAATTGAATGCAATAAAAATTCATGAGATGATTTTTAATAGAACAGAAATATAAAATTATGTAAAAGTTACATACATTTCTTTAAGTACAATATATATTTTTTTAAAAATATGGGATAAATATTGATCATAGATTTAGAATTTAGAATGAGTTGAGAAAGCAAAAATGTATCACGGATCACTGCTTGTATTAATATGATAAAAGTATTCTTTAACAATTCATCTTTATTTTTGTTAATTATGACTCTAATGAATTTTCTTTATGGAAGTTTATTTAGTTGTGTATAACTGGTAGGCTTTAGGAGATATGGTCAACGGAGTTTCGCTTTTTTACATAGAAGTAAGAAATCCGCATATTGCAAGTTTCTTTTATTTCTTCACAGTGCCTTGTCCGCTTTTTCTTTGTGCG
>NW_027116234.1:9183-10430 GCF_000696795.3 Halyomorpha halys
GTATCTCCTTTAATAGCTTTCAAGAAGTGTGAAGGGTTTGGTTTTTCCTTGTGATTATGCATTAATTATAATCATTATAACCCTTGAAAACGAAGTTGATAAAATATAGTAAGGAACTAGGTCTAGAAATAAATACTGATTATACAGAATAGATGGTTAGCAGTAGAAACGCCAGCAATTTCGGTGATATAGGTATAGGAGGAAATACATTTGAACTGGTAGAGTTGTGAGTAATTATTATTATTACTTGACAGTAATTATTCAAGGAATAATTAAACCTAATTATTTAGGTTGTACGGTAACTAGAAAAACGAAATTTATAAGGAAATAAAAGCGAGGTTAAAGACGGAAAATGCTTGTTATTTTTCAATTTCGAAATTGCATCTTCTATCCAAAAACTTAAAAGTTAGAATTTACAAAACTGTTATCCTTCACAGGGTTCTTTATGGTTGCGAATTCGAGGGAAGAACAGCGCCTTAACGTTTATGAAAATAGAATATTAGTAACGCAATAGTAAGTAGTGCTTAGTAGCGAGTGGATCCTTTAAAACGTTAAAAACACTGAACCGACGGGTAAGCGTCCGAGCGGTAGACCGAAACGTAGATTGGAGGGTTGTGTAAAGACTGATTTAGTAAATTTAGGTTTGGATGGTAGTCACTGAAAAAGTGTATGTAGACAACGATTGGTGGTATTGGCATCGAACCTTTGGGGTTTTCCATTAGTTGGAAAGTCCCTTCGGGTTTACCAAGCCTTTATTATTATTACTATTCAAGAAAAGAAAAGACTACTGATTCCAAACTATTCCAATTAGATTTGACTAAAATACACTATCCACCGACAGTTCTAAAACAGAAAACACTACAAATATTGTCTGAAAAGTATAAAAATTATCTAAAAATTTATACAGATGCATCTTAAGATAAAAACAAAGTTGCAGTCGGGATATATAATGTCCAATATAACCAGGATACATCGACAAACCTCCCCACCAAGTTTAGCATATACAGTGCTGAATTATACGGTGTCGTTGAAGCTTTCAAAATAGCAAACAGAAAATATAACAATACAAAACTCGTAATTCTAACAGATTCCGTTTTCGTATGCAATTCACTCAAAAAACATACATCCAAAACATATTTCATCTTACCTAATTAAGAACATAATAAAAGAAGTTCATTGTTCATCAAATAACAAAGTTAAGGAAGGTCCAATGGGTTCCAGGTCATGTGGGTTTGTACGGCAATGAG
>NW_027116235.1:0-1007 GCF_000696795.3 Halyomorpha halys
ATTTAAATATCACCTTTTCAGTAGGTAAGATGTACTTACCTCAGGATCGGTCAATAGAAACTCAGCATCTCTTGGACATATTTAATCAGTTACCCCGCCCAGTTCTCCTTGTCGGAGATATGAACGACCACCATCTTCTATGGGGTTCAAAAGATTAAAATGCACGAGGGAAAATGATTGAAAACTTTCTAGAACTATCTGATCTCTTCCTCCTAAATAGTACCCAACCAACTTTTCTCAGCTCTAGTTATAGAACATTCTCAGCTCTCGACATATCTTTCTGCAGCTCCACGCTATACAATAATCTAGACTGGACCGTTCTTCCCGATTTACACAATAGTGACCACTTCCCAATATTAATAAAATTTACAAATTTAAATCCTATATGCCGAACTAAACCCAGATGGTTGCTAGACAAAGCTGATTGGCTCCAATATACGTTCCTGGCTATTCCACCACAAGGATCTCCACGTGATATGAGTGTTGAGGAGGGATGTGAGGCAATAAATGGAAACATCTTACAAGCGGCTAAAGCATCAATACCGATGAAATCTGGATTGCCGAAAAGACCATCTGTCCCACCAATTGTGTACCAAGAAAGAATATTAGGTAGTAAATTTGAATATTTAAAATTGTAATCATTAATAAAGTATAATATTTAAATTTATGTATTTTTAAATAATGTTACTAGGGGTTGATACTAAACCAATTCAATAAATGAAGTTGATACTAAACCAGGTCAATAAATGGAGTTGATATTAAACCAGTTCAATAAATGAAGTTGATACTAAACCAGGTCAATAAATGGAGTTGAAATTAAACCAGTTCAATAAATGGAGTTAATATTAAACCAGTTCAATAAATGGAGTAGATACAAAACCAGGTCAATAAATGGAGATGATATTAAACTAGGTCAATAAATGGAGTTGATATTAAACCAGTTCAATAAATGAACTCGATACTAAACCAGTTTAATAAATGGAGGTGATTCTAAACCAGGTCAATAA
>NW_027116235.1:1057-1412 GCF_000696795.3 Halyomorpha halys
GAGTTGATATTAAACCAGTTCAATAAATGAACTCGATACTAAACCAGTTTAATAAATGGAGGTGATTCTAAACCAGGTCAATAAATGGAGTTGATACTAAACCAGGTCAATAAATGGAGTTTACTTTTTTTTTTACTTTTACTAATTACTTTTTTTATTTTATTTATTGATTTTTTCATATACATAGTTTGAGTATGTTCATTTTCTTGATCCTTCTGTCTGTATATATTTTAAGAGGGATATTATTTATTTGTATGTACTTTTTTTTTAAGTTTCTTTCATTTATTTATTTATTTTCATTTGAATGTGATAATTCATCACTATCACCTATTGCCCACAATAGTGTGACTGATTG